>NC_133535.1:67690641-67990641 GCF_048544455.1 Silene latifolia | reverse complement strand
TTTGAAATGCAAGGGGAAGACGGGCGGCTTTCCTTCGGGACGCCCGGATTCTGTCTATTCTGGGCTTCAGAATTCTCGCCTAAAGATGGGCGTCTTTGAGCAAAGACGCTCGGATTGTTCAGCTGCGGGACGGGCGTCTTTCAGTGAAGACGGGCAGATTCCTTTCCAGGGAATTTTCTTGTTTTTCTCAGCCAAAAAGACGGGCGTTTTTTCTTGCAGACCGGTGTCTTTTTGAGGACGGGCGGATTCTTTTGCAGGACGCCCGAATTTGCTAACAGTCCCAAAATTTTTAAAAATTCAGCTCAGAGGACGGGCGTTTTGTGACAAATACGCCCGGGTTGCCTGAAGACGGGCGGATTCTCTTGAAAACGCTCGGATTCTGCCCCTTTTACCCGGATTCAGTTCCATCCGTGTACTTGCATAACCCTTGTCATTTTTCATTCTTCTAAATCTCGTGTTCTTCATTGTGGGGGCACTACTAAGGCATGGATAGCCTAGGCAATTGTTATCCCCACACTAAGCTAAAGCACTACACATCAATTGAAATCATTAGTCCCTCTCTCACTTCTCTCAAACATGATAATTATCTTGATCAAGGCATAAAAATCCAAAAATGACAAAAATGCAATATGAGAATTAAAATGCGAGTTAGGAGTTAGAAATATTTACAAATGGTGGTTTAGGGAGGACTCCACCAAACTCTCATCCTTAGTGAGATGTCATGGGGGCATGTCCAAGGTGTTGTTGATGTTGCTCAACACCTTGAAGAAGTAATCAAAAGCTTGTTCATTGTCATGATAAAGATCTTCAATAGATCTTTGCCTATGTTGTCGGTCTTGATCGATAGCATTACAAATATAGGGATTGAAAATCCCTTCAAACTCATCGTCCCAAAGACCACAAACTTCATCTACTTGATCACTAAAGATCTCTTGAGTTGATAGAGACAATTCTCCCATTTTCTTGTCTTAGCCAATGAGGCCATCTTCTTCATTGCTTGACTTTGGTGAGCTTTTCAAGCTCTCTTTGTTATAATTCACTTGCTCTTTGAATGGATCATCTTCAATTCTCTTCTTCCATTGGAGTTCCGACTTCTTCCAATCATCCTTCCGGCTATAATGATCAATCATAAAGCATGGTTCATGCAAACGAGGAGCTCTCATGGTCTTGTCAAGATTGAAAGTTATACTCTCATCTCCCACATCTAGAGTGAGCTCTCCATGTTTCACATCAATCACCGCACCCGCGGTGTGTAAGAAAGGTCTTCCTAGAATGATAGGAATGTTGGAGTCTTCTTCCATATCAACAATGACAAAGTCCACCGAGATGAAAAATTTCCCAATTCGTATGGGAACATCTTCCCATATCCCTAATGGTGTCTTCGTCGATCTATCGGCCATTTGGAGTATGATATTGGTGCATTTAAGCTCTCCCATCCCCAACCTTTTACTCACCGAGTACGGCATAACACTCACACTAGCCCCTATATCACATAAGGCTTTGTTGATCGTGGTGTCGCCAATGGTACACGGTATTGAGAAGCTTCCCGGATCCTTGAGTTTTGGAGGTGAACTCCCTTGAAGTATTGCACTACTCACCTTAGTGAAGGCGATAGTCTCAAGCTTCCGGATCGACTTCTTCTTTGCGAGGATGTCTTTCATGTATTTCGCATAGGCCGGCACGTGATTGATTAATTCCGTGAAAGGAATTGAGACTTCCAAATTCTTCACAATTTCCATAAATTTTCCAAGTTGGTCATCAAATTTGGGCTTGGCTTGACGACTTGGAAAAGGAAGTCTAATCACAATGGGCTCCTTCTCCTTGACCTTGTCTTCATTTTTCTTTGAAACTTCTTCTTTTGATGGTTCTCCATCCTTGGAGTTTTGCACAATTTCTTCCTTGTCACTAGCTTCCACAACTTCATCCTCAACTTGCTTCTTCGGTGCTTCATACCTTGTACCACTTCTCAAGTGAATGGCACGAACCGTTTCATGTCTTGGGGGATTACTTTGAGGTGGTAATTGCCCCTTTTGTCTTTGTGAGCTTGAAGATGCTAGTTGAGTCAATTGGGTTTCCAACATTTTGGTGTGAGCTAGGATGTTGTTGATGGTGGTTTCCTTTGCTTGAATATCCTTTTGCATTTGAGTGAAAAACTCTTGTTGATTCTTTTGCATTTGAAGGACCGCTTTTTTAGCATCAAAACCTTGGTCAGTTTGTTGATTGTATGGAGATTGATTTTGGTAACCTTGGTTTTGGTTGTAAAAGGGTCTTTGATTTCGGTTTCTCATGGGAGGTGGGGTGTATGTTGTTTGAGGGTTTTGAACATTTTGGCTTTTGTATGAGAGATTTGGATGGAATTTGGTGTTTTCATTGTAATAGTTGGAATAAGGGGTACCACTCTTGTATGCTTGGAAAGCATTCACTTGTTCATTTGTTCCCCTATATTCATTTGGGTCATGTCCCAAAGTTCTACAATTCTCACATATCCCACTTGGGATTGATGAAGATGCCGTCATGGCATTAACATGATGCTTTGGTGATTTTGAGGCTTCTTCAAGTCTAGCCATAGCCTTTTCAAACTTCAAATTGATGGTATCAATGTGAGCACTAAGTTGAGCACCCAATTGAGTAACGGAGTCCACTTCATGCTTTCCTCCTCTAGTAGCCTTGCGAGGTCTACTATATTATGAGTTATGGACCGCCATTTCCTCAATTTTGTTCCAAGTTTGATTGTCATCAACTTCGGTGAACATTCCATTTGATCCCATGTTGAGAATGTTCCTTGAATCTTCATATAGACCGCTCCAAAATTGTTGTACCAAGAACCACTCGCTAAGTCCATGGTGAGGACATGAGCGACAAATTCCTTTTAACCGCTACCAAGCTTCATACAAAGATTCTTCATCCCTTTGCTTAAAACCCGTAATTTGAGCTCTTAGCATGTTAGTCTTTTTCGTTGGACAGAACTTTTTGTAGAAAGCTAGAGCCAACTTCTTCCAACAATTCCGAGAGTGGCCTTATCAAGGCCCTTCAACCATTGTTTCGTGGTGCCAATTAGAGAAAAAGGAAATAAGACCCATCGAATTTGGTCTTGAGTTACACCGGTTTGAGAAATCGCATCACAATAGTCACAAAAGGTCTCCATATGAGAGTGAGGGTCTTCACTAGGTATCCCCCCAAATTGGCTTCTTTTGACTAATTGGATAAATGCGGATTTGGCAATGAAATTTCCGGTTAGATGTTGTGGTGTGGGAGTACCATTGGGTAGGTTCTCCTCAGTGGGTACGGAATGTGATGAAAACTTAGGCATTGTGGGTTGATTTTGTGTTGTATTTTGTGTTGGGTTCTCCTCACCTTCTCTTGCAAAAGGGTTGATGAACTCAATAGTTGGTTGAATATCTACAACCTCACCAATACCTCTCAAATTTCTCCTAGCAAGTCTTCTATTGGTTGTCAAAGTTCTTTCAATTTCACGATCAAAGGGTAACAAGTCACCTTGTGACCTTCTAGACATGCAAAATATCAAACAACTCGAAAACAATTAGAACAAACCTTGAGGAGTTTTACTTCCCCAAGGCAAAGAAAGACACAACTAATAACAATATAAGAAAATCTAAATCAAGATAACACCGTCCCCGACAATGGCGCCATTTTTGGTGTGGACTAAATCTTTTCGGTAACTTGTCGTTAGGAGCACCTAGACCGAAACACAATTTATAGCTTCACAAACAACTCTACAATTAGTAAAGAGGCAAGTAAAGGTCGGATCCCAGGGGACGGGAATTGAGATGAGATTTCTATTGCAACTAGCGGTGTTTTAGGGGTGTCACAATTTGGGTTGATGTAGAATGTCACTAAACTGAATAGCAATGAAAGTAAACAAGCAAGATAAATTAAAAAGGGTTGTAAACAATTGATAAAAAGCACTAGGGTATCATGGGGTCATAGGGGATTCATGGGAATTGATCATACAAACATGTTCTCAAATTATAAGCAAGCAATTATTGTTGTGATGGATTGAGTTGGGTTATATCTTACAATCCTAGGAAAGTTTGGGTCCCAGAGCCGAATCGATTAGATTGTACAACACCTACAAGTCGACTTAGTCTTCCCTACTCAACAACATGCATGGTCTAATGAGACTCGAGTTGGTTTATGTCTTACAAGTCTCATTGAAAAGATAGGTGATGGGTAAAAATGCAAGGATTCATAGGCTCGCATTTCATCAAACATAACATGTGCATGAGTTGAGATCATAACAAGCAAGCAAATAAACCAAGAA
Source organism: Silene latifolia (assembly GCF_048544455.1). Taxonomy (NCBI): domain Eukaryota; kingdom Viridiplantae; phylum Streptophyta; class Magnoliopsida; order Caryophyllales; family Caryophyllaceae; genus Silene; species Silene latifolia. The sequence goes on along the minus strand of NC_133535.1, from coordinate 67,986,359 downwards.
AGCATATTAATTTAAGCATGAATCATTCCCCATGTTGGTTTCCCCTAATTACCCATTAACCCTAGCTATGTGACTACTCACTCATTATCATGTTGAACATGCTAGCAAGGTTGTCAATCATACCAACCAAGTGAAACATGATGAATAAATGAAAGTAATTAGCAATAATTAAAAAGGGATTAAGAGAATTATACCTACTAATGATTCCAATAATAAAGCAAAGAATAAAAGAAGTACATGATGCTTGATTGAGAGGTTGTCAATCTCCCAATAATAACCCAAATAATCTTCAATTACCCAAAATAAAGGATGAACAAAAGAGAGATTAAGGAAATAAAACTTGTATTAAAACTTGATTAATTGTTGATTACAATATTAGAGAGAGATTTGATTGATATTAACTATACTAAAGATTGCTAAGAAGAACATGCTCTTCTAATTAGACTAATGGGGTATTTATAGTGGGGATTAGGTGTAGGAATTAGGGTTAACTAAGGGCTTAAATGAAGATTAAGTCCCTACTTAAGAAAACGCCGGTATTTTTGGAAGGATGGGCATCTTTCTTGAAGCTTGAAGAAGACGAAGTTGTGCTGCCTTGGAATCCGTGCGTCTTTAGCACGGGACGACCAGATTCGTGGGTCTCTGCCCGGGCGTCTTGGGGAGAAGACGTGCGTCTTCTGGGGTTGCTGCCCGAGCGTGTTGGAGTTAAGACGCACGGATTGTGAAGGTGGAGGACGGGCGTCTCCAGGACAATCCGCACGGATTGCTGGACAGTCACATTTCTTCTTCTTTTCTTCCCTTTTCTTCATAAAATCCTTGGGGATTTCCTCGGGGATGCAAGGATCTTTTCTTATCATTGCCCATCTACTATAGTATGTACAAAGGCCTTCTAATTTTGTCTCTCCTTGATGCTTGGTCATTGAATTCAATCAATTTAGTCTCATTTTGCCATAAAAATGCAAGGTTTGCACTTCTTTCCTACCAAGGACACAAAACCTCAAAGAATATGCAAAACAAAGAACTAAAGACAATAAATGACCCAAATATGCACTAAAAAGCATGGGAACAAGGCTAATTCGGGGACTAAATATGCTCTAATTATGGTCACATCAATTACATAGCAAGAAGAATGAGCCACAATTCGGTAAGTTTGCCGAAGTTTTGAAAAGTCTTCACGTTACTATACCATTTGCTAAGTTGCTAACCCAGGTACCCTCCTATATGAAATTTATGAAAGATATTTTAGCGCATAAGAGGCATATTAATGACCATGAGATGATGGCTTTAACTGAAGCGGGCTCTGCCCTAATTTAAAATAAGATCCCACCTAAGTTGTCTTACCCGGGTAGTTTCTCCATACCATGTCATATTGGGACCCATTTAATTGATAATGCTTTTTGCAATTTGGGAGCTAGTGTGAGTGTCTTACCGTTGTCTCTCGCTAAGAGACATGGTTTGACCAAATTTTATTGTACTAATATGACTGTACAGATGGCCGACCGTACTTTATCACGGCCTCTAGGTGTCTTGGAGTACATAACTATTAAGATAGGGAAGTTCTTTATTCCCGTCGATTTCATAGTCTTAGATATCCCCGAAGACTCATATACTCCTATTATTTTAGGACGACCATTTCTATTTACCACTTGTGTAGTAATAGATGCCGGGGTCAAACGTTGACTTTTCAGGTAGGTGATGAGGAATTGACCTTCTATTAGTCTAGTGTTCATAGGGCCCCTATGTTGGCCAAGCCTTGCAATGTTATTCCCTCTACAGACCCTGACACGGAACCTCCAATTGATAATGTTGAGTCATGTGTTACGTTATTAACACCTGCTCCGGATTAAGAGCAATATGGAGGACTATTCTGTCATTTCTGTTGTTACAGGTCTAGGCGGATTGGACATTGAAGATCCCGGTGATAAGAATACAGTGGAATTTGAACTCAATGCTAATGATGATGCCAAAGACAAAGGCCATGAAAGGAAGAACCAGGGCAAACTAAAGACAAGAGTAAAGGCATATGTGGATGCAGACTACTCTCCTTCGATCAATTTCAGAACATGGAGGTCTAAAGGGACGGTCCATGATGCTGAAGGGGCCTCCTCCAGTCAAAAGCCCTCTTGCGGGTTGTTCAAGTGTTTCGGAAGATAAGCCGTAGCGTTATTCGGCTTGTAAAAAACAATTTGTAATTTTAAATTTCCGTTAGACATTTTAATTGTTTATTAGTTATGGACAATAGCATTAGATTAGTTAGATTTAATTGCTTAAGACAGAATATAGATTGCGTACTATTATTTTGGTAATTTTGCGTAAATTGCAAGTTAGGGGCAATGATTGCTTAAGACCGTGTATTCTAAAGCACTCGATCGAGAAGGCAATATTTGGGGGCTCTCGATCGAGCCACATAAGCTCTCGATCGAGCAAATGAGGAGAAAAGTTCTCGATCGAGTGGTTTCAAATCACTTGATCGAGCACTTTGAGCTGATATGAGCACGAGGGAGTATCTCTTTCCCCTCTTTCTATTTCATTTGTTCATCTTTTTTTTTTCCCCCAATTCCCTCGACATCCCTTCATCCCGTACCCTAATTCTTCAATTTCTTCCCTTATTTACCAAATAATTTACCCAAATACTTTTCTTATCATCAATTAAATCATTCCCCCTTGTTTGCTTCATCAAATTTCGACAATTTTGGAGTTATTTAAAGAATTAGGGTTTCGAAAAATCGAAATTTACTTCGATTAATTTGAGTTTTGTTGATTTTAATTGATCTTTTGATGGGTAATCGTCTTAGGTAAGTTCCATTCCTCTTTTCTTTGATGTTTAATTGCGTTTTCGCTTTTATCTCGAAATTAGGGTTTCGAAAAATCGATTTGGGGAAAATTTGATTGTGTTGCTTGTATGATTGATTTGGAACTTGCTTTTTATTAGGATGGATAGTAGTATGTTGGTTTCCGCCTCTACTCAGCTACTACTTCGTCTATTTCGCAGACGGTGGTCCCTGCTGCTACCACTGTCACCACCACCGCAGCTACTACTGCTGCCGTTACTGTTCTTAATCCGGTGTTGACCCCTGCTGTGTCAACACCCGCACCCGCTGCTACACCTGCTGTTTCTACTACTGCGGCTCTCACTGTTATTACTATAGCTTCTACTGCTTCTGGTTCTCATTGGGGAAGGATACGGGATTTCGTGCTGCTGCCCGACGCGCGATCGACACTTCTATGGAGACTCTACCCGAGTTTCCGCAGGTACGTTTCATTTCCCCGTCCCACAAAACTCATTTTTTAAATTAATGGAATGTGACATGACATCGACCCATTTCTTGTGTTGACCATCCTTAGGGAAATTGGGAATCTTATAGCCCATTGTTGAGCTGCTCAACGGGACGAGAATGTCAGGTTTGCCAACCTTGAGAGAGCTCACATATCGACAATTGACCTTAGAATTTTTTATCTCTTTCACCTTTTCTCCTGCGGCCTATGCGACTGACCCCGGGAGCAAGTGCATTACCTTTCGACTGTTCAACACGATCTTCACCTGGACTTTAGCTGAGTTTAGGGGGCGGTTGGGTTTAGTTAGTGATGGTCTTTTTGAGCCTCCTAGGAAGATCTTGGCTCTGCTTTGGCCTACACTTGCACACACCCCTTTCAGTCAGCGACATGTTGCTCAAGTCCATTTACCCCCAGCCCGTTACTTTCTCCGTCTGCTAGGAGAGACCATTTTTTGTCGTCATGAGCCCAATAATGTTAACAATGTCGAGCTGTCCATTTTAGCGGGTTACCTGAACATTGACAGCGGTAACCCCTTTGTTTTTAACATTTCCCACTGATGTGACCATAATTAGAGCATATTTAGTCCCCGAATTAGCCTTGTTCCCATGCTTTTTAGTGCATATTTGGGTCATTTATTGTCTTTAGTCCTTTGTTTTGCATATTCTTTTAGGTTTTGTGTCCTTGGTAAGAAAGGAGTGCAAACCTTGCATTTTCATGGCAAAATGAGGCTAAATTGATTGAATTCAATGACCAAGCATCAAGGAGAGACAAGATTAGAAGGCCTTTGTACATATTATAGTAGATTGGCAATGATGAGAAAAGATCCTTGCATCCCCGAGGAAATCCTCAAGGATTCTATGAAGAAAAAGGAAGAAAAGAAGAAGGAATAAAGCTGTAAGACAATCCGAGCGGATTGCCCTGAATCCGCTCGTCCAAGGCCTACAATCCGAGCGTCTTCCTCAGCTGGACGCTCGGCCAAAACCTCCCAAATCCGCCCCTCTTCCCCCTCTGGACGCCCGTCCAGAAACATCCAAATCCACCCATCCCGTGCCTAAGACGCCCGGATTCCCTTACAGCTATTTCGTCTTCTACAAACTTCAAAGAAGGATGCGCATCTTTTTCTAAGACCGGCGAAAAAGAGACCGGTGTCTCCCTAGAGACCGACGATTCCTCAAGGACTTAATCGTCATTTAAGCCCTTAGTAAACCCTAATTTATGTAACTAATCCCCACTATAAATACCCCATTAGTCTAATTAGAAGATCATGTCCTTCTTAGCAATCTTTAGTGTAGTTAATATCAATCAAATCTCTCTTTAATCTTGTAATCAACATTTAATCAAGTTTTAATACAAGTTTTATTTCCTTAATCTCTCTCTTGTTCATCCTTTATTTTGGGTAATTGAAGATTATTTGGGTTATTATTGGGAGATTGACAACCTTCCAATCAAGCATCAAGTACTTCTATTATTCTTTGCTTTATTATTGGAATCATTAGTAGGTATAATTCTCTTAATCCCTTTTTAATTATTGTTAATTATCTTCATTTATTCATCATGTTTTACTTTGTTGGTATGATTGACAACCTTGCTAGCATGTTCAACATGATAATGAGTGAGTAGTTTCCTTAGCTAGGGTTAATGGGTAATTAGGGGAAACCAACATGGGGAATGATTCACGCTTAATCTAATATGTTTTCATAGTTTATTTGCTTGCATGTTGTGATCTCAACTTATGCACATGTTATGTTTGATGAAATGCGAGCCTATGAATCCTTGCATTTTTTACCCATCACCTATCTTTTCAATGAGACTTGTAAGACATAAACCAACTCGAGTCTCATTAGACCATACATATAGTTGAGTAGGAAAGATTAAGTCGACTTGTAGGTGTTGTACAATCTAATCGATTCGGCTCCGGGACCCAAACTTTCCTAGGATTGTAAGATATAAACCAACTCGATCCATCACAACAATAATTGCTTGCTTATAATTTGAGAATATGTTTGTATGATCAATTCCCATGAATCTCCTATGACCCCATAACACCCTAGTGCTTTTTATCAATTGTTTACATCCCTTTTGATTCATCTTGCTTGTTTACTTTCATTGCTATTTAGTTTAGTGATCTTCTACTTCAAACCCCAATTGTGACCCCCTTAGACACCACTAGTTGCAATAGAAAATCTCATCTCAATTCCCGTCCCTTGGGATCCGACCTTTACTTGCCTCTTTACAAATTGTAGAGTTGTTTGTGAAGTTATAAATTGTGTTTTGGTCTAGGTGCTCCTAACGACAAGTACTGAAAACTAAACCCCTCATAAGGGATCACGACCAAAAATGACGCCGTTGCCGGGGACGGTGTTAACTTGATTTAGATTTTCTTGTATTGTTATTAGTTGTCTCTTTCTTTGCCTTGGGGAAGTAAAACTCCTCAAGGTTTGTTCTAACTATTTTCAAGTTGTTTGATATTTTGCAAGATGGACTTTATAGATTGTTTTGTAGAGGACCACTTAAGTATACCTTTCTTCAAAGATCCCATGCAAGCATTGGAAGCCTTGGAAGCAAGTGAGGCTAAAAATATGTATTGGGAATTGGAGGTAGATCTTTTTATGGCCGCTCTAGCTAACAAAGAACTTACTCAAGAACAATCCGAATTAGTACATAACATCCTTGTGGAAGCATGTCAACTTATAGAAGATGAGCAATCCATCCTAGAAGACATCTTACACGCTCAAGAGCAAGAGGAATCCATCATGGAATTCGAGTGTGATGATATTGATGAGAATGAAGAACAAGTTGAATATGCAATGAGAATGGAATGTTTGATGGAGATGGAGCAAATTCTCAATGAACCTCCAAATGAGGAAAGTGAGGTACAAACCCCTACTTTAAAACCCCTTTCCCCAAATTTGAAATATGCTTACCTTGATGAATCAAAGACCAAACCCGTGATTGTTAATGATAGACTTGATGAAAACCAATTGGGAAAATTGCTTGATGTGTTGAAACAACATGAGAAGGCTATAGGTTATAGTCTAGATGACCTTAAGGGAATAAGTCCCAACTTTTGCATGCATAGAATTCATCTATAGGAGGACCATAGACCTACTATTCAACCTCAAAGAAGATTAAACCCCCACATGCAAGAAGTTATCAAGGGAGAGGTTATGAAATTGCTTGATGCGGGAATCATATATCCCATATCGGACTCTTTGTGGGTTAGCCCCGTTCAAGTGGTACCTAAGAAAGGAGGTACCACGGTGGTGACAAACGAAAAGAATGAGTTAATACCCACAAGAAAAATCACCGGTTGGCGTATGTGTATTGACTATCGAAAATTGAATTCCGCAACAAGAAAGGATCATTTCCCCCTACCATTCATTGACCAAATGCTTGAGAGGTTAGCCTCCAACAAATTCTTTTGTTACCTTGACGGGTATTCGGGATTCTTCCAAATCCCTATACACCCGGATGGACCAACAGACCACCTTCACATGTCCTTATGGTACGTTTGCATATAGGAGGATGCCTTTAGGTTTATGTAATGCCCCCGCCACTTTCCAAAGATGCATGATGAGTGTCTTCTACGACTACCTAGAGACCATAATGGAAGTTTTTATGGATGATTTTAGCATTTATGGAAAGGACTTCGACTCATGTTTGCATAATCTTTCTCTTGTATTGCAAAAATGTAAAGATGTTAGTCTTGTTTTAAATTGGGAAAAGTGTCACTTCATGGTCAATGAAGGAATTGTTTTGGGTCATTTAATTTCGGAAAAGGGCATCGAGGTCGATAAGGCTAAGGTTGAGGTGATAGAGAAACTCCCACCTCCCGTGAATGTTAGAGGGGTGAGAAGTTTTCTCGGTCACGCGGGTTTCTATCGTCGTTTCATAAAAGATTTTTCAAAAATAGCAAAACCCCTCACTCAACTCTTACTTAAGGATGCCCAATTCCATTTCACTGATGAGTGTGTTGAAGCCTTTAATAGAATCAAGGAAGCACTAATCTCGGCACCGATCATTCAACCTCCGAATTGGGAACTACCGTTCGAGATTATGTGTGACGCTAGTAACTAGGCCGTTGGAGCGGTTCTTGGCCAACGGGTAGGAAGAGCTATTCATGCCATCTATTATATAAGTGATGTGAATACGGTACGATGCTTCAAATGAAAAATTCTACGGGAAAATACCGTATCACGGAATGCAATAAAAAAAATAAAAAAAAAATAAAAAACGGAATAAAGCTTGAGGCTCACGGTCAAGCTTGGGAAAAGGAGAAAAGAAGATCAATGTACCATCATTTAATCCTTTTCTAGTTATTTGTATTTGTTTCTAGTTTTTGTTGTAGTTTTGTTTTTCCATAAGAATTTAAATAAACTTGTAGAAAACTAGGATAGATTAATTAGCATTGGAATTAAGGGTCAAAGAAAACATTAAGGCCCTCTTGAATGAGCCGTGTAATAGGCTATATAAGGCCTATTTGGTGTATTTTATTTTTCATATGTTGTTTGATAAAAATTGAGTTAATTCTCTAAAATCTTGTCTTGGTTATTTGTGTCGTTACACAAGTGCTTTGCCTTAAGAGGTCGAAACGCGTATTTCGAACCTTGCTTAAACGAGGGACGTGCTCCTTAGTTTGAGTCGAGTTATTCGACGAGTATCGGATAATTCAACCATTGGCATGGTTATAGGTCTAACCGCGACAAATATCCTTTCTTTTTCCCTTATTTTCAAAAAAACTAAAAAAATACAAAATTCAAAATGTCGAGTCAAAATCACGAGTCTTCCGCTTCCGCGAAATTCAAATCAAAAGTGGTATCAGAGCTTCGGCTCTTGATTTCCATTAATCGAGACGATCCAGGGGTCTTGATTTATTCATCAAAAAAAAAAAAAAAAAAAAAAAAAAAAAAACGGAATAAAGCTTGAGGCTCACGGTCAAGCTTGGGAAAAGGAGAAAAGAAGATCAATGCACCATCATTTAATCCTTTTCTAGTTATTTGTATTTATTTCTAGTTTTTGTTGTAGTTTTGTTTTTCCATAAGAATTTAAATAAACTTGTAGAAAACTAGGATAGATTAATTAGCATTGGAATTAAGGGTCAAAGAAAACATTAGGGCCCTCTTGAATGAGCCGTGTAATAGGCTATATAAGGCCTATTTGGTGTATTTTATTTTTCATATGTTATTTGATATAAATTGAGTTAATTCTCTAAAATCTTGTCTTGGTTATTTGTGTCGTTACACAAGTGCTTTGGCTTAAGAGGTCGAAACGCGTATTTCGAACCTTGCTTAAACGAGGGACGTGCTCCTTAGTTTGAGTCGAGTTATTCGACGAGTATCGGATAATTCAACCATTGGCGTGGTTATAGGTCTAACCGCGACAAATATCCTTTCTTTTTCCCTTATTTTTAAAAAAGCTAAAAAAATACAAAATTCAAAATGTCGAGTCAAACTCACGAGTCTTCCGCTTCCGCGAAATTCACATCAATAAGCAAGACTCTTGATCCCTCCCAAGTGAACTATGATACCAACGAGAAAGAGCTTCTTGCCATTGTCTATGCTTTGGACAAATTCCGTTCCTACTTACTTGGATCCAAGGTGATTGTCTTTTCGGATCACCGTGCTCTCCGACATCTCTTGATAAAGAAGGAGGCCAAACCAAGGTTGTTGAGATGGATTTTGCTTCTTCAAGAATTTGACTTAGAAATAAGAGACAAGAAAGGAGCCGAAAATGTAGTGGCGTATCACTTGTCAAGGATCCGGTTTCATGATAAACAAGGAGAAACACCGATCAATGACTCATTTCCCGACGATATCTTGATGGCCATTCAAACACAACTTGAAAGTCACATCGCCCCATGGTTTGCCGATTATGCCAACTATATTGTTGGAAGAGTACTCCCTCCAAATTTGAACTACAACCAAAGGAAGAGGTTCTTATTCGAAGTAAAGAGGTACTTTTGGGATGACCCAAACCTCTAGAAAGAGTGTAGTGATGGGCTCTACCGGAGATGCATCCCTCAATGGGAAGTCCAAGGAATCTTGGAAGTGTGTCACTCATCACCCTACGGTGGGCACCATGGAGCAAGGAGGACCATTGCAAAAATTCTTCAATCGGGCTTCTATTGGCCTACAATGTTTCAAGATACAAGGGAATTCATCATTCATTGTGATGCTTGTCAAAGAACGGGGAATATCTCTTGGAGGAACGAAATGCCACAAAGGGGAATACTAGAGGTGGAGATCTTCGATGTTTGGGGGATCGACTACCAAGGTCCATTTGTGACATCCAATGGGAATAAGTATATCCTTGTGGCCGTAGACTACGTCTTAAAATGGGTGGAGGCAATTGCCACTCCAAATGATGATGCAAAAACGGTGACCAAGCTCTTCAAGAAAATAATCTTCCCAAGATTTGGAGTTCCTAGAGCAATCATAAGTGATGGATGAACGCATTTTCATGAAAAGAAACTCGCATCTCTTTTGACCAAATATGGTGTTCAACATAGAACCGGCTTAGGATACCATCCTCAAACAAGCGGTCAAGTTGAAGTTTCAAATAGAGAGATCAAGCAAATCCTTGAGAAAGTTGTGAACAAAGCTTGATGACGCTCTTTGGGCTTATAAGACGGCCTATAAGACTCCCATAGGAGCCTCCCCTTACAAGCTTGTCTATGGAAAAGCATGCCATTTGCCAATCGAATTGGAGTACAAAGCTTTTTGGGCAATTCGAGCACTTAACCTTGATCTCAAATTGAGTGGTCAAAAGAGGATGATTCAAATTCAAGAGTTGGAGGAATTCCGACTACAATCATATGAGAATGCCAAGATCTACAAGGAAAGGACAAAATTTCTCCATGACAAAAGGATTAAGAAAAAAGCCTTGCACAAAGGGGATAAAGTCCTCCTATTCAATTCCCGCTATCGACTTTTTCCGGGAAAGTTGAACTCTAGATGGATGGGTCCCTATGTGATCACCGAAGTCGGAAAATACGGGGATTTTGAAATCAAGGCGGAAGATGGGAGCAAATTAAAGGTCAATGGTCAAAGGTTAAAGCCATACTATGAGGGAGCGGTTATTGGAGAGGTCGAGGTCACCTACCTCGGGCCTCCTCATCCTTGAAAGAACCATCAAAGGGAGAGTTTGGTGGAGTCCTCCCTAAACCACCACTTGTAAATATACTAACCCTCTAACTTGTATTTATAATTTTTTTGCATTTCCTTTTAACATAAACATAAATTCTTTCCATGAGAGTAAGTGAGGGAGGGTCACTAATGAATTTTGAATGAAGGAAGGAACCAATTTTCATGTGTGGGGAAGCTTTTATCGGTGTCAAGAAAATCAAAAGAAATCCGCAGCAGGGAACCCGAGCGTCCAAAGAGAGAATCCGCTCGTTTTGTACAAAGACGTCCATATTCCCGAGAATCCGCTCGTCTAGCTAGAATCCGAGCGTCCTACCTGGAATCCGAGCGTCTTTTTGCCAATGCATTTTAAGAAAAGTTACTGTCACAGAATCCGCCCGTCTTTGAAAAAAGACGCTCGTCCTGCTCCAGATAAGACGCCCGTCTTATGCTCAAGACGCTCGTCTTGGTTGCGTCAAATTTTTGCAAAAATTAGATGTAAGGGAATCCGAGCGTCTTCCCTTAAATCCGCTCGTCCCGAAATGCTGAAATCCGAGCATCTTGTGCACGAATCCGCTCGTCTTCCTGCGGTAATCAATCCCGATTTTTCCTAAAATTAAAAACACCCCACCACACAATTTATGACAAATCACCCTTCCTTCCACTTGTATTATAAAAACCCACCTCCTTATGACTCCAAAGCATATCCAAATCACTCTTTTACCCCACAAAATAAAAAAGCCCCAATTTTCTAGGGTTCCAAAGGCAACATTCAATCCACAAAGTGCATCTTTATACTTTAACAAATCAAAAATTCCAGCTCAACAATCAAAGAATGCCACCAAAGGGATCTTCCTTTAGGGATAGAAGAAGACCAAGGGTAAGAGGAAGTTCTTCTACCTCCCACATCAATACTTTAAGAAGAGAGCATGAAGAAATTGTAGATCTTACAAGGCTTGATGACTTCTCAAATGTTGAATTCGTCAATGATGTGCAAAGATTCGTTTTCCACCGGCTTCTTCGTAAGAACATTCTCCCTACTGTGTTTTTATGTCATAGTACTTTAAAGAAACTTCGGATTTATCACCAAATGGAAGCTCTTTTTGAAGTGTTTGGTCTCTATGCCCTATTCCACATGCACGAGCAAACTTACCGATCCCTTGTGCTTGAATTTTTGAGCTTCTTGAAAATTACAACCTTGAATAGAACAATATGCATAGAATTCAGGTTGGAAAGTGTTTCAAGAATGATGACTCTAGTGGAATTTGCTAATGTGCTCGGTCTCGATGTCTCGCCTACCCGGACATCAAAACCGAAGAGATATAGTGTTGCACCCCTATGGAGGGCCATGACCGGCCAAGATTTCTTGTACATCAAGGAGTGTCTAGATTTCCACATTCAAAATCCTATTTTGAGACTTACTTACCGGTTCCTTTCCGGCACACTACTTGCTCGCCGAGACCCGGCAATAGTGAACGAACTTGACCTTGTGTTCATGGAGTCTTATCTCAATATCCAAGGAAGGGGTGGGTACCACTTCAATGCGCCTCTTGTGCTACTTGAAAAATGGGCAAAGTTTAGGAACGGTGATGATGATGGGATGAAACACATTGTTAACGGAGGGCTCATTACAAAGATTGCAAAACATTTCAATCCGAAATTCAATGAGAATAATGAGTATGCTCCTCTTTCCGGAAATACAAGGATAAATGAAGACCTTCTTCTTATTCATCATCATTGGATAACCCTTGAAGGGGTTGATAAAAGGGTCAAGTGGATTACAAAAGGAAGTGACCCTATCTACCTACCAATGACCGGACTACCAAGAATCTCACCAAGAAGAGGACCTTTATCACCAATCCCATCTTACCTCATCCCTCCAAATCCAACCCAAGTAAGGCAAGCACCACCACCTCCAACTCCCCAACAACAACAACAACAAGAGCAACAACCTCAAGATGAGAAAATCAAAGTGCCTCTCTACCCATTTCCTTATCAACCGTATAACCATCCCAACCCCTTTATCCTTCCCCGTGATGACTTTGTAACGGGAATTCTACAAGATTTGCACTTCCGACAATATGAAGCTACCGTGGAAAATTATTATGCACTCTATCCTCAATACCACGATATGATTCAAAGGGGAAAGATTAGTGAGGAGGGAGCCTTTCCCTCTTGGGCACAATTGGATTTACTCTTCCCCAATTCGGAGAGGGCAAATAAGGGGGCAAACGGGCGACAAGAGGAAGGGAGCGACAAATCTTGCGGTGGGGACACGGTGGAGCTTGGAAGTGAAGAGGATGAGTTCATGGACCCGAATACAAGTGATGCATCCAAGAAAATATGGGATAGTGATCTAGAGGGAGATGACGGCGATCTCTAGAAGATCTCTTCATAGCTAGATGGAGCAGGCGTGAGGCACCCATCTCAAGCTTAAGTGAAGTTTTCTCATCTCTTCTCTTTATTTTCAATTTTCATGAAAGAAGTTTATGTTTTGTTAACTTGTACAATATTTGACTTTGTCTTTGGTTGGAGAGTCCTAGCAACATAGAGTTCTTATTTTATTGTTCCCACTTTTGAAAATCCAAAATGACAAATTTAGTTTCATGCATTGCATCTTGTGTGCATGAACTACCCCCAACTTTAGGACATTAGAAATAATGTCTATCTCGGTTTGGGGAAGTATATGCATACGCAACGGGAGGTAATCTAAATTACGCTCTCCGTCATAAACAAAAACCCATGCATCATGTAGTGTAGATTAGTATAGCTTGCATTTAGTGTAGAATTCATGCATCATGTTTGCATAATTTCCCATCATTTTGGCCATTGAGGACAATGCCCATATTAGTGTGGGGATGGGGAATTCTAACTTAACTTTTATTCAAAAATTCAAAAAAAAGTCGAAAAACCATAAAATTTTGAAAAATTGAAAAACCAAAGACAAGTTCATTTCCTTTGTAGTGTAGTCATGTATATATTGTTGTATATATTGTATTTGTTCTATCCTTGTTCACATTGATTGACTACGCCACATCCGAGACATGAGGATCATGAAGACCGCATGGTATGATCTTTCCAATCTCCTTTTTCCTCTTTATGTTAATGACTATGTGGCTTTATTTTGATTGATGCGGTATAATAATGTGAATCTAGGACTTGCATTTAGATTATATGTCATTAGTTGGTAAAATCATTTGCATATGTTAGTTGCATCATGGCATGTAGTTACATGTTAGAAAAATTTTGCGAAACCGTCTACTTGGGAAGCTTGACAAGTGTACATAGGCCCTAGTAGATGCTTTTTCTTCTTAAGACTTTACTTGTTAGAATACTTGTAAAACACCCTAGGATGTATCATGCTAGTATCCTTTGACCCATGGTTTAAGGCCTAGTCAAGAGTACCTTGTGGTGTGATAAATCCTTGGCTACCGTTTATTCCAAGGTGACCCTTGAAACCATGCATGCATCCATCATCCATGTTCTACCACATTTTTGTCATCAAAGGGAATGGGCACAAAAAGAAATCAATTTGAGTTCAATGAAATGAAAAGTGTAATAAAGTTTGCAAAAATGCATCAAATGAAAAGAGGAGCAAAAAAAATAGACTCCTAAAGCTTCAAATATAAGGCACCCTCACTACATATGGGGTGACTTTGAAAATGTTCAAACGAAATGCAAAGAAAAGTTGAAAAGTTGTCAAGTGTTGAAAGGCCAAAAATCAAAAGAAATGGCAAAAAGAAAGTGTTCTCAAATGTTATATGCCATAAGAAATTGGGGGGGAAATCAACAACGAAGCAAACTCCCAAAGTGAAACTCAAATTCTATCGATCCCTTTATCCATCGTATCCACTTCTGTGCATGGTAGAGAGGGGACGACCCTTCTTCTTGTCTAGGCAAGAGGGGGAATTCCGCGATCCTCCAGTGTTTCTAACACTATATGGAGTCTATTCTTGACAAAAGCATTTAACGATTGAGGACAAAGGTACCCTAGCTTGACACAATTTGGAGGTGATTTATTGGTATCCTTCTAGGCTTAGTAGTTTGAAGAAATTACATCTATGAAGGAGTGTGTACCCTTGAATTGCTTCCCTTGTAGATAATTTCCGCCACTTAGATGAGGAAAGTGGCTATTCTTTTGTAGATGCATCCATTACTTGATTTTATGTGCTTAATGTTTGGATGTGTCGCCATTTGGCAAGACCCATCTTGCCTTGCAAGAAGGCATCCTACCTCGTGGTTGTCTTGTTGTGAGTTGAAGGGGCAGAGAGAGACCCGCTAATTGTCTCATATCGGCTATGTTATTAGGTTAGTTTAAATAATGGTCCTAGTCTTTGTCACCTCTTTACTCGGGACGAGAAAAGGTTTGGTTTGGGGATATTTGATGTGACCATAATTAGAGCATATTTAGTCCCCGAATTAGCCTTGTTCCCATGCTTTTTAGTGCATATTTGGGTCATTTATTGTCTTTAGTCCTTTGTTTTGCATATTCTTTGAGGTTTTGTGTCCTTGGTAGGAAAGGAGTGCAAACCTTGCATTTTCATCGCAAAATGAGGCTAAATTGATTGAATTCAATGACCAAGCATCAAGGAGAGACAATATTAGAAGGCCTTTGTACATACTATAGTAGATGGGCAATGATGAGAAAAGATCCTTGCATCCCCGAGGAAATCCTCAAGGATTCTATGAAGAAAAAAAGGAAGAAAAGAAGAAGAAATGAAGCTGTAAGACAATCCGAGCGGATTGCCCTGAATCCACCCGTCCAAGGCCTACAATCTGAGCGTCTTCCTCAGCTGGACGCTCGGCCAAAACCTCCCAAATCCGCCCGTCTTCCCCCTCTGGACGCCCGTCTAGAAACACCCAAATCCGCCCGTCCCGTGCCTAAGACGCCCGGATTCCTTTACAGCTATTTCGCCTTCTACAAACTTCAAGGAAGGATGCGCATCTTTTTCTAAGACCGACGAAAAAGAGACCGGAGTCTCCCTAGAGACCGGCGATTCCTCAAGGACTTAATCGTCATTTAAGCCCTTAGTAAACCCTAATTTTTGTAACTAATCCCCACTATAAATACCCCATTAGTCTAATTAGAAGATCATGTTCTTCTTAAAAATCTTTAGTGTAGTTAATATCAATCAAATCTCTCTTTAATCTTGTAATCAACATTTAATCAAGTTTTAATACAAGTTTTATTTCCTTAATCTCTCTCTTGTTCATCCTTTATTTTGGGTAATTGAAGATTATTTGGGTTATTATTGGGAGATTGACAACCTTCCAATCAAGCATCAAGTACTTCTATTATTCTTTGCTTTATTATTGGAATCATTAGTAGGTATAATTCTCTTAATCCCTTTTTAATTATTGTTAATTATCTAGGGTTAATGGGTAATTAGGGGAAACGAACATGGGGAATGATTCACGCTTAATCTAATATGTTTTCATAGTTTATTTGCTTGCTTGTTGTGATCTCAACTTATGCACGTGTTATGTTTGATGAAATGCGAGCCTATGAATCCTTGCATTTTTTACCCATCACCTATCTTTTCAATGAGACTTGTAAAACATAAACCAACTCGAGTCTCATTAGACCATGCATATAGTTGAGTAGGGAAGATTAAGTCGACTTGTAGGTGTTGTACAATCTAATCGATTCGGCTCCGGGACCCAAACTTTCCTAGGATTGTAAGATATAAACCAACTCGATCCATCACAACAATAATTGCTTGCTTATAATTTGAGAATATGTTTGTATGATCAATTCCCATGAATCCCCTATGACCCCATAACACCCTAGTGCTTTTTATCAATTGTATACATCCCTTTTGATTCATCTTGCTTATTTACTTTCATTGCTATTTAGTTTAGTGATATTCTACTTCAAACCCCAATTGTGACACCCTTAGACACCACTAGTTGCAATAGAAAATCTCATCTACATTCCCGTCCCTTGGGATCCGACCTTTACTTGCCTCTTTACTAATTGTAGAGTTGTTTGTGAAGTTATAAATTGTGTTTTGGTCTAGGTGCTCCTACTGACAAGTACTGAAAACTAAACCCCTCATAAGGGATCACGACCACCCACTTGATTGCTCAACATTTTAACACTGTCGGGCAGAAAGTGACGGGCACGATAGCTTGTGGTGGGTTAGTGACTCACATTGCCCGCGGCCTTTTCCCCGATTTTCCCCGTAGTCTTAAATATTTCGATAAGGATAATGTCATCGATCTTCCTGTCATGATTTATATGCACTGGTTAGCAGCTGACCATCGGACGTGGAAGATTGGCACTTTCACGTCCGTGACTTTACCTTCACCTAACCTACCATGTCTTATACCTTTGACTACTGTGTCGGGTAGGTTAGCACCACCTCCACCTTCTTACCTTATTGACCTTACCACTTCTAAGAAGCGGAAGAGGACTTCCCTTGCTATTAGGGAAGTCGAAGAGGGGTCTACACCTACACAGGCTGGGCACGCGTCCGTGTCCACGCTCGCATCCACGCCCACGCCTATCCGTACCCCTACACCTACACCCTCTGCCTCACAGCCGGCCTTACCGGCTAATTTTGTTGCTCCTCCTACTTTTGAGGCGCCTGAAGTCATGGACCAAGGGCGTCGTGATGCGCTTATTTTGGATATGTGCAGGAGAGTGGCTCGAATGCAGCAGGATCAAGCACTTGCCTTATTCCCTCTTTACGAGTACCACATGATGACAGGACGTCCTGTCCCAGCTGACTGGCCACACCTTTTCTTTTACCGGTTCCCGACGGAGGGGTACCCACAGCCTGAGAGCGAGGAGGACTCGGCACAGAGAGAGGAGAGGCTTCGAGGTGAGGTAGACGCGGGAGGTCGTTAGAGGAGGAGGAGGAGGAGAGGAGAGGAGGAGGAGGACCCTACCAACGAGGTGGTTGATGAGGAGGCTGACGAGTAGCTACTGGACTACTCACTTCCCTAGTTTGATGATTGGTTTGGGGAAGTTCGTGAAGGAAAAGTAGATCTATATACTTACATATTCATATATGATTTAATTTAATTTGTCATAAAATTAAATATGGATTTTATGCATGCAAACAAATGAGCAAAATAGAGGAGAAATCATGTTCTTACATTGGATGTTTCGGTTTTATGGGCACAAAAGAAATCTCCTTTTCTTTTGTTCTTGAGCTTTCCTTTAATGGAAGAACCAAGATCCAAGTGTAGGATCTCTCCTTAGGATTTATACCCAAAGCTTTCTCTTAATTAAGATTAATATTATAAGTACTAGTACAATATTAATCTAGTAGAAAATGACCCAAAAATATTATAATACACTTAATATTTCGGTTTATAGAGAGAAGAAGAAGAGGATTATTTTTCTCTCTAGAATTGTAATTTTGGATGAGTGTTGTAATGAATTAGTGATACACAACCTTTTGTATATTATTAGGTAAAAATATGAAAAAACCATGATGGTTTTTGTCTTCTCAAAACCGGGTGGAAGGGGGGCTTTTTGGGGAGCCAATGCATGCAATTGTTGCTCTTAACAATGTTTAATAGGGTTGCATGGCTAGACAATTAGGTAATCATTGTGTTTACTAATAAATTAAACAACACAATATTAACCTAGTACCCCTTTAATTTCGGTACAATCATAATATGGAGTCCATATTATTTTTGTCAATTTCTCAATATGTAACATGTCACATGTAACATAAATTCGTTATGTATTTTTTTTTAACATATTAAAAATCAACGTATTATTAAAATACGTCACATACAAAATTGACTTAGTAATTTCATAATTACTTGTACCAAAATATTTTACCAATTTATAAATCGTATTCATAATAATTCATTCAAATTCGATTGTTTCTGTAAACAATAATTTCATCCGAGTAATGATACGATTCAATTACTCAGACCGTATCTTATTTAATCACATTTTAATATGATACGTAAATTTTACTTCCAAAATCGTCCGTCAATTTTCAAATAATTTAATTAACTCGTAACATTATACGATTAATTAAATAATCAATTAAGAGTGTTGCCCTATAGGTATGACCTAGGGGATCAACTGATCACCACCGTCGCACGACAGTAATGTCAAACTCTAGTCAGCTAATCATTACCGATATATGTTGCTCAGTTGATAGTAACAAAATTACTTCCCAGTTGTATTCTTTATAATGAGATTTAAACATGTGATCATTACGATCAAAAGTCGTGATCGCATTATTGTCGGAGGACACATATTCCAACAGTTCGTATATATTTGAAGTATTCCTGCTTTTATTTCTTTTTCATCTCCTTTAGTTTATTGCATTTATTTAGCATTTTGAGTTGTATTTTCCCTTTCCCATATTTGTGGGGTAATATCCGTATAAGACCCTCTAAATTTAGGACTATAACGTAAATTTAACATGCGATTATCGTCATAAAACATAAATACAATAGAGAAACGATAAGGAACAAGAATTAACCTCGGGTCCTTTATAGTGCGGCGTAAAGAACAGAAATCAAACGAGATTCCCTCCTAATTGTTGCACCCAAGACTTGTCCGAGATATGCCCTTGGCTAGATGGTGTTCTCCGATTGCCTTGCAATATTGGGAGAACTGATGTGAGGTTTTCTCGAGATGTGAGATCTCAGTTTCAGAGAGAAAATTAATCTCCAAAACCCTAATTATTTTCACTAATGATGATTAGGTCAGAAGGGAGGAGAAGCTCTCCCTTTTGATCTCCTCATCTCGGCCAAACCGAGTCCATGGGGAGGAAATGGGCTTTTCCATTTCCTCTTCATTTTAACTCGTAGTCCGTGCCCAAAAGACTAAATGTATATGACGCGGTTTATTATAAATCGTCATCGGTTATCGGCTATTAAAACATCAACTAATAACACGGGTTAGTTGAAGTATTAAAACGTGTCCAACAATGACGATATTGTATAATTAATTCAATATACATTAATTAAATATAAAACGCTTATATTTAATTTTACGAATTAACTGGTTAATTCGCCTTAGCCCATGATATTTAATCCGTATTAAATATAATATCTCAACATCACATTTTGACTAATTACTAGTCAAATAACTCGGAATAACTGGTTAGTCAAATTTGGCATCTACATGACTGTATTTTCATACTGTCACATCTCTCGAACGTATCCTATAGGTGTGACTTTTAGGGACCAGTTTGAAGGAAATGTAGATCTATATACATATTTAACATACTCATATATGTCTAATTAATTTGTCATAAAATTAAAACGGATTTTATGCATGCAAACATTAATAAAAGAGAAGAGAAATAATGTCCTTACATTCAATATTTCGGCTATATTGGGCACAAGAGAGATCACCTTTCTCTTCTTGTTCTTGAGCTTTTCCAATGGAAGAACAAAGATCTAAGTATAAGATCTCTCCCCAAGCTTTATACCCAAGGCTTTCACTTAATCTAATTAATATTATAAGTACTAGTATAATATTAATCTTAGTAGAAAATTGAACCAAAACTCTTTAAATCACATAATAGTTTCGGTTTTTAAGAGAGGAGAAGAGAGGATTTTTCTTCTCACTAGAACTTGTATTTTTGGATGAGTAGTTAGAATGAATAATACACACATTACATTATGGTGTATATATAAAAATAAGAAGAAAAACCAAGTGGTTTTTCTTCTCTAAAAATCCGGCCAAGAGGAGGTGGAAAGGAGCCAATGCATGGGCTCATTTGTCTTCACAATGCACTATAGGCATGTAAGGCTACTAAAGCAAAACAATCATTATGTTTAGCTACTAATTAAACAATTTAATTAGCTTAAACCTCTTCTTTATTTCGGTCCATATGATAATATGGAATCCATATTATTTTGTCAATTGTCAATATGTAACATGTCACATGTAACATAATTTGTAATGTATTTTTAACATATTAAAAATCAACGTATTAATAAAAATACGTCACATACAAAAATTGATTTAGTAATTCCATAATTACTGTGCCGAAATAATTTTTACCAATTTATAAATCACAACTGATTGTATTTATAACAATTCATTCAATTTAATTGTTACATTAAACAATTTATTTCATCCGAGTAATTATACAATTTAATTACTCAGACCGTATCTCATTTAATCACATTTCAATTTGATACGTAAATTTTACTTCCAAAATCGTCCGTCAATTTTCAAGTAATTTAATTAACTCGCAACATTATACGATTAATTAAATAATCAATTAAGAGTATTGCCCTTTAGGTATGACCTAGGGGTCAATCGATCACCACCGTCACACGACAAGTAATGTCAAACTCTAGTCACCAATCATTACCGATATATGTTGACCAGTTGACAGTAACAATATTACTTCCCAATTGTATTCTTAAAATGAGATTTAATAATGATATTTAAATCATATGATCGCACTATTGTTGAGGACACATTTCCCAACAATCTCCCACTTGTCCTCGACAAGTGTGCGTCACCAATTCTCTTGTCCTATTACTATCTCCCACTCAATGCAAGGTGTCTTTCCGGTCGTACTTGCAAGTGATCATATCGAGAGTGGTTTCCTCGATCCGGAGAATAAGCGATTGACCGGATTTATCCACTCGGATACCTTCCGAGCGTGGCCACGCATTTCGATTCATTACTCCTCGAGTGGCCCCGAGATATTGTTTTAACCCTGACAAGGGGGTGGACAATTCCTATCGCACTCATTCCTTCGACTAGCCACAGCCATCATAACCCAAAATATGCCCATTTGACCCCATTTACGAAGGTCGTAGTAACACAAATCAAAGTTAATCAAACTGTGCCATCTTAGGTGAATAGTCTTTAGTCAAAAAAATCGACTCATTAGAATACTATAGCAGCTCTCGCCACGACCAGGCTATATAAATTTTCCAGAACTCTATAAGCGGTCATAAGGCCCGACAAGGTGTTCATAACATCTGCCTATGTGATCGACTAGTCATCTCACATGACTGTATGGCACTTGAACTTGCCATCAATCGCATCACACTCTAGTCACTTCGAGACGTCACCTCATACAAGTGACTATGGGCGAATACTATGCTAATCCGTGTTCACTTTAACGGGGTTCAATTGTCTCCACAACCCGTTTGGATGTAACAAAGTATAATAAAAGAGTTTTAAAAATAAAACTCGAACGACAAATGCGATTATCACACATGAATAGTCAATGCCTGATTACTATTTCATGTTCTATAATCTGATTTGATCTTGTACGTAGTTGTTGATTTCAATTCAATTGAAATGACATGACTCATCATGTTTAGCCTTTGAGAAGGCTTTGGTTAGTAGGTTTTATCAACTTCTTGTACCTTACTCAACCTTACTACATATTCGTTTTCCTTTGTAATGTATACATTTGCATCACAACACTTTTTGAGTACGTGTCGAGATCCAATCAAGACATAGGCCCTCTTAGCCTAAGAATAGCTCCTACTGTTTTCACAGTGTGCGGGACTCATCCTTCTTGCACATCTCATGATCGCAAGTGTACTCAATTTCCGTTATAAATATCTCTCATTGTTCTTTATTGCCTAGAACGATTCTAGAAAATCTACTTCTTAATAAACATTGCCACAATGGTATCTTAACCATCCTAATGTGTTTTGATTATGGTTTTTTGTCGGAAACCATGCGCAATCTCAATTGTCAATTGTCACTTGTGTAACACCCTTACACAATATTGCATCATAAACACTTTGCATCATAGCCTTAATGCTTCTGCAAGCACTTAAGGGTAATCTTTATAGCTTACTTGGTAAAGATTACTTAAATTCGATTTTGAAAACAATTCATCATACTCAAAGCATATGAAGTGTTATACATCATTTCTTTTTAATTGATTCGGCAGCGGAAGCAAATGAAATCAATCAAATATATTCAATTTAATTGAACTAGTCATGAATCTTATCAACATAAGACTTCTTAATGACGCTAATATCATGTGGATTTATCTTCATAAATCCGGATATTCAAGATGTATTATAATACTCCAAGAGTCTTAAATCATTCTCAATGATCAATATGTCATCCACATATCGGACTAATTAAAACTTCCGTAACTCCCACTAAACTTCATGTATAAACACAATTTCTCGACTTATCGAGAAATGTTTTGTCACATGATCAAAATGTTGATTCTAACTCATTGATGTCCTACTTAAGACCCTCTCTCAAGTCTCACATTATCTTAGGGTTGCAAGAATCTACTAAACTCAAGACATGTATTGAATACATTCCTTCTATTGAAGAAGTGGGTTTTAGATTCACTCGCTATGTATTTCATAACTTCATAATGAAACACAATCCCTAAGAAGATCCAAATAGACTTAATCATTTCAATTAGTGCAAAACCCTTTGCAACCAATTTGCTTTGAAATATCTCTTTATTAGTGCAAAACCCTTTGTCACTAATCAAGCCCTTTTGATTCGGATTTTCATGGCTCTAAGCCTTGTATTGAGTTGTGACTTAAACACTCTTATGTAAGTCATATGTTCATTACTTTCTAGAAGTAATCAACTTGAATCAAACAATTTTTTTTTTGTAAGTTATAAGCTCTTTACTTTCTTAAAAGTAGCATGAATTCATCATTTTTAACAAGTGACGAATTTAACCTCCTAGGTTTTGAAGAAACAACGTCTTACACAAAACGTCTCATGTAGCCAAGAAAGACCAGTTTCTTGCGACATAACATTCTTTGTGGCTCTTGAATAATTTCTCCCACTCTGTCTTCTAGAAATAAACCTGTATTTTAGAAAGACAGCTTCATGAGCCGCAAACCCGTCGTGCTCGTGATAATTGTAAGGGAAAAATGAGCATTTGTTTCTTGTGAAAAACTTACAAAGATGGTACCTTTACCATTTCATATCTCATATGATTCGATTTAGTGGAAAAATAATTTAGACAAAAATCCCCAAAATGATCAAGTAACTCAAAGTAACTTGATTGAAATCCAAACCATATCGAATAGCGTTTGATTTCTTAGCTAACCACACATTATTCCATAATGCGTGCTAAGAGAGATTAACTTGTGATACTATATCACATTTCCTTTGGCTTATATCAAAGTCTTCACTTCGATAATCCCATCACGACTTAAATCGTGATTCCTTGAATTCTTTGAAATTCTTCAAAGATTTCTCTATTTACCTTATTAAGTGAACACATTAGCGTCAACCTAAATCGTTGGTAAAAGAAAATGATCAACCTATTTTGGATCAATGATTTAAAACCTCGATCTCCTTTTCAACCAAAAGGCACGAGACATCTTGCTTTGAATACAAGATACGCATATACCATTAACAATCTAATGGTTTCAAGAGTACTTGATAACTCTTTGCGTTCATCATTCCAAAATTTAAGGTTTAATCTTGGGTTACCAATTTGAGTCTGGCATCATCTTCATGATATATCATTCTAGTTTGGTTTAGAATATAATTACCTTGATAATGGGCTAGCCATATATCAAATCGTGGTGTAAAGGGTCACAAAAGTGAAACCTCTTTTGTATCTTAACAAGTTTGTATTCTTATTTAGAGTTTATGTACTTAATAGTCACAATTAAGTACAACTCCAAACCCGAAAACTAGATTTAGTACACAATTACTCTATCTCTCGATATTGTTGTTGCTAGTCGTCATATTCTTATCATCCCATGTTTCAAACATAATGATGAAAACCACCACCGGTTTCTAATATTGACGAAGTAGTACTAGCAAAATTTATGTCAATCATATAAACATTTAAAGAAGAAGATCCCATTAGATGTCCCACAACTAACTTGTTGATTCTTCAATAATTTGGGGTAGTTTCCTTTCTCGTGTCCAACATTTTAAGACAATGGAAACTTTATCGGTCGGGATTGATAGGTTTAGTATCGTCATTCTCAACAACTTTACCTTTAATATTACCTTGTATCAATTCCATCATAATCCTTACTTCTTGAACCTCGTCCTCATCTTAACGGTTTAAGAGAATGCTCCCACTTAATTCAATGAGTCTTTGCTTTGAGAAGCAAATTGAATTCATGAAGATTACTCTTCATTTGTTCGTTTTAGTCTTAAAACTTTCATCGAAGTGGTTGCGTTATTTTGGTCAATTACGAATTCTGAAAATCTAATCACCAAAACAATTTTATCTTTTCAAGGTACTTAATTCAATTAAGTATATGAAAAACAATCCATTGTAAGTAGATGTGTTAGTCAAGAATCAAAAACCTGTTTGATAACGAATAACTTTTATCTATACTCTCTACAAGAGATCCTTCCAATGGATAAAACGAGGTTTTTAGAAGAAAAAAATCAAATTTTGTCTTTAGTTACGATGTTTTAATGGAGATTTGAATCAAAAAACCGAAATGATATCGTATATGAATTGTGGTAAAGAAATAGAACAATATTATAACGGAATAATGGAAAACTTAACATTCATCGTTTTATAAATACTTGTAAACAAGTATAGCATTTACATAGTGACCTCTACCCAACTATGATAAATGATTCCAAGACCCAAATTCATATCAACTTAGGCACGGGGTAGCCGATGCAACCTTCATTAATATAACTCGGTGGATTAACCTTTTAATCGATTCTACTTTTAGAACTCTTGGTCGATAAAATTACTCTAATGTTTATCTATAGCCCAAAACACATCAACAAGGGCACGGGGTAGCCGATGCAACCCTTATCAATTACTTTTGTTGAGTTCAATCCAAATTTCGAATAAATGTGTCCATTATCCAAACCCACATCAACTTGGGCACGGGGTAGCCGATACATCCCTTATCAACATGAATTCGGTGGATTAACATTCATCACCCACTTCCCCTACGTAACAAGGTTTGTACCGCGGGGTAGCCGAGTGCACTCCCTCGCGAAATAGGTTTTCATGGTTTCTACTATTTGGTAAGGCTATGTCTCAATTGTTTGTTTTAGCGAGAGGTCATGTCAATTTATTATCTATCACGTTTTAAGTGAACTAAAGCGGTGAACTACGATAATTTTAATTGACACGGTCGTTAAACTCGATAAAATAAGACAATGCATGTTTAGTTATGGCGATTTAGCGATGCATGTGACATAAAACAAAATGCAAGCATAAAAGTAAATAAATCCTAGTATGGCCTTTCCTAAAATAGAAAAACTATTAATCTATTACATATTCGGAAACCAACTCCATTGGTCCCTTGAACTTCGGTTGTGGCACGCATCTCGAGGTAACACCGTCTTTATGTATCGCCATTCTTGAAGAAATCCGTCTTTTGGAACTCCGGAATGAATAAAATTACATAATAAATTACATAATTTCCTATTATACATTTGTAACTAAAATAAAATAAATCTATTAAATATTACAAAACGGTGATACGAGATCACAATAAAAATTACAACCGAATCGATATTCCCATACATTTCGGGAAATACCAATTAAAAATCTAAGGCCATACTAAGTAAATTACATAATTCAAAATTACATAAATAAAAATTATGACAATCATAAAGGAAAAATGCAGCATTATAATATGTATGAACATGCTCAATTTTTATGCTAAATCGCCTTTAATTAGCCAATATCATATATTACTCGGTTTTTACGGATTTGCGTGATTTCAACATTTTATAATCACAAAAATACATAAACTCATATTTATGCATAAGTTAATTACCCTAACCTCTTAGGACTCAAAATATAGTCTTCACTAATAATTTGACCATAATTAACCCATATCTTATAAAATTGTTCATAAATGGACTAAAATTACAAAAATAAGCTATTAAACTTCAAATAAATCACAAAATTTCAAATAAATTCAAAATTTGAAATTTAAACTCATGAACATTCTGGAAAATTTCCATGACACTCATAATGTTCAAAATCTTAGGTTAAAAATTTGAAATTTTTAGGAAAAACAATGTTGCGGTTTATCGATTTTAATAAAATAATCATAAAAACATGGAAAAATTATTTTCATTAACTTTTCAATTTTAGATCTGAAAAATATAATAAAATGCAACATTAGACGTTTTTCCTAAGTCATAGATTATATTTTATTAATTTTCATTAATAATGTCACTATTTATGCCATTTTTCTTCAAAAATTCATAAATCATGCTAAAAGACTTCTTTATAGCCAATTATTTTACACACATCTTGTAAAATTGCATGTGACAACATATTAATTTTCTATGACCAGATTCGAAATTTAACTCATATTAACCTATTTTTCTCTTAAATCCGAATTTAATAATGAAAAATTCATTTTTCGAGCATAACAAGTGCAAAAATTATGAAAAATTACAGGTTATCTCAAAATAATATATGTGACAACATATCCAAAAACCAAGTGAAAATTCGAAGTATAGCTAATTTTCGACCAAAAATGACATTTTTACTCATAAAATCACATTTAAATGTCATTATTATTAAATATGAACAATAAAAATCCGAAAAATTAACCAAAATATCCTAAAACACTTTAGGACCAGAAATATTAACATGCATGTAATTATTTCGTGATATATCATAATAACACAAATTTTACAAGTTTTATTTTGTTATTCATATAACTCGGAAAAACTTTTAACCAATTTGCATGCAAACAACGTGGCTCTGATACCAATTGAAGGAAATGTAGATCTATATACATATTTAACATACTCATATATGTCTAATTAATTTGTCATAAAATTAAAACGGATTTTATGCATGCAAACATTAATAAAAGAGAAGAGAAATAATGTCCTTACATTCAATATTTCGGCTATATTGGGCACAAGAGAGATCACCTTTCTCTTCTTGTTCTTGAGCTTTTCCAATGGAAGAACAAAGATCTAAGTATAAGATCTCTCCCCAAGCTTTATACCCAAGGCTTTCACTTAATCTAATTAATATTATAAGTACTAGTATAATATTAATCTTAGTAGAAAATTGAACCAAAACTCTTTAAATCACATAATAGTTTCGGTTTTTAAGAGAGGAGAAGAGAGGATTTTTCTTCTCACTAGAACTTGTATTTTTGGATGAGTAGTTAGAATGAATAATACACACATTACATTATGGTGTATATATAAAAATAAGAAGAAAAACCAAGTGGTTTTTCTTCTCTAAAAATCCGGCCAAGAGGAGGTGGAAAGGAGCCAATGCATGGGCTCATTTGTCTTCACAATGCACTATAGGCATGTAAGGCTACTAAAGCAAAACAATCATTATGTTTAGCTACTAATTAAACAATTTAATTAGCTTAAACCTCTTCTTTATTTCGGTCCATATGATAATATGGAATCCATATTATTTTGTCAATTGTCAATATGTAACATGTCACATGTAACATAATTTGTAATGTATTTTTAACATATTAAAAATCAACGTATTAATAAAAATACGTCACATACAAAAATTGATTTAGTAATTCCATAATTACTGTGCCGAAATAATTTTTACCAATTTATAAATCACAACTGATTGTATTTATAACAATTCATTCAATTTAATTGTTACATTAAACAATTTATTTCATCCGAGTAATTATACAATTTAATTACTCAGACCGTATCTCATTTAATCACATTTCAATTTGATACGTAAATTTTACTTCCAAAATCGTCCGTCAATTTTCAAGTAATTTAATTAACTCGCAACATTATACGATTAATTAAATAATCAATTAAGAGTATTGCCCTTTAGGTATGACCTAGGGGGTCAACTGATCACCACCGTCACACGACAGTAATGTCAAACTCTAGTCAGCCAATCATTACCGATATATGTTGACCAGTTGACAGTAACAATATTACTTCCCAATTGTATTCTTAAAATGAGATTTAATAATGATATTTAAATCATATGATCGCACTATTGTTGAGGACACATTTCCCAACACAGTTGACCACCGCCATCTGTATGACAATAACGTCAAACTTATCTAGCAAGCCAACCGTTATTGATAAACGTGGATCAACTGATAATAATACCAAAAGTATGCCCTTTGATCCTTTTAGAGGTTTATAAGTCCTTGCACTAACTGTTAAGGACACCAACCCCAACAAGCTCCCACTTGTCCGTACAAGTGCATGTGCAATGACGTTATCCGCACTAGCTGGAGGACACAAGCTCTAACAAACTCCCACTTGTCCGTACAAGTGTATGTGCGATAACCGATTCTCATATTCATTTAAAATTTCTCCCACTCAATGTAACACAATTTGCAGATCTGGATCCACAAAGGTCGTATTTTACAATTGATCTGTATCTAGAGTGGTTTCCCCGACTAGAGAGTAACTCAACTGATAAAACGAATCCGTATCCGAGCATGGCCATGCATTTCGATTCTGACTCCTCGAGTGGCCCCGAGAAATATCGAGTACGATAAAGGCTGAATATTTCCTTCAACTCGACTCCTTCCGATCTAAGCACAACATGAAATGACCCAGAAAAAATCTACTTGGCCCCCTGTTACGGATGACCGTGAGAAAGAAACCAAAGTCACCCAAAATCTGCCGTAGTCTCAAGAGACAGTCGATAGTCAAAAGAATCGACTCTTAGGATCACCATGGAGGTCCTATCCACGACCGGGCACCGAATGTTATAAAACATTTAGGACTCCACGTCGATGTCACAATTGTGTTCTACGAAATATCCGTATAAATCGCCTCTGTGATTGGTCGGTCAACCGGTTGACTTATGGCTCGTTGAACCCACCATCAACCAACGTCACAAAATAATTGCCGAGTTATCAGCTCATGTGGGCAATTAAGGACTGAAAAGATATAATGTTCGTTCAGTTCACTTTGTGGTGTTCAAAATTTGTCGTACAAATCCACATGACAAACAAAATATATATAAAATATCAAAACGATGATGTCGTATAGAGTACAAGAGAGAATGAATCTGATCCATAAAAGAGTACTACAACTTAGGAACACGTTTAATTCCCATGGAATTAACATGCCCTTCATGCTTATCTTGTCGTAATGCTTTAGTGAGAGGATCTGCTATGTTATCATCTGTAGCAATCTTTTCTATCACTACTTCCTTTTGCTCCACGTAATCCCGGATTAGATGAGCTTTCCGTTGTACATGTCTAGACTTGTTGCTAGACTTTGGCTCCTTAGCTTGGAAGATGGCACCACTATTGTCGCAATAGATGGTGATCGGGTCATTCGAACCGGGCACTACAGATAGCCCATGTAAGAATTGACGCATCCATATCGCTTCCTTTGTAGCTTCGGACGCGGCATAGTACTCGGACTCAGTCGTAGAATCTCTTGTATGTGAGTTTGTTTTGAACTCTTCCGGTGATGCAGCGCCATTAAGAGTAAAAACGAATCCAGACTGAGATTTCGAGTCATCTCGATCCGTTTGGAAGCTAGCATCTGCGTAACCGGTTGCGCATAGCTTTTGAGAGCCTCCATAAGTCAATGCCCAATCTTTAGTCCTCCGTAGGTACTTAAGAATGTTCTTGACAGCTAACCAATGTGGTTCACCCGGATCTTTGTTGGAATCGACTTGTCATACTCAATGCATATGCCACGTCCGGACGTGTGCATATCATGGCATACATGATTGATCCTATTATTGAAGCATATGGAATTCGTGTCATGCGCTCTTTCTCTTCCGGTGTGTCTCGGTTCCGAGAGTTGCTCAAATGCACCCCTGGAGCCATAGGAAGGAACCCCTTCTTGGAGTTGGTCATGCTGAATCTCTCTAGGACTTTGTCTATGTAAGACTCCTGACTGAGAGATAGCATCCGTCGTGATCTATCTCGATAGATACGGATGCCTAGAATTCTTTGTGCCTCTCCCAGATCTTTCATCTGGAAATGGTTTTTCAACCATACTTTCACCGAAGTTAAGAGAGGTATGTCATTCCCAATCAGGAGTATGTCGTCAACATACAATATTAGGAAAACAATCTTGCTCCCACTCGACTTGATATATAGACATGGTTCCTCGACAGATCGAGTAAATCCATTTTCTTTAATCACTTGGTCGAAGCGATGATTCCAACTCCAAGATGCTTGCTTAAGTCCATAAATGGAACGCTTAAGTTTGCACACTTTCTTAGGATGTAAAGGATCGATGAAACCTTCGGGTTGTACCATGTACAACTCTTCCTCCAAAAAGCCGTTTAAGAAGGCGGTTTTCACGTCCATTTGCCAAATTTCATAGTCATGAAAAGCGGCGATCGCTAAGATAATCCGAATGGAACGCAGCATGACTACGGGTGCGAAAATTTCATCGTAGTGCAAACCTGGCACTTGGGTGAAACCTTTAGCAACTAGTCGTGCTTTATAGATATCTTGTTGACCTTCCACAGAATGCTTTATCTTGTAAAGCCATTTGCATTGAAGGGGACGAACCTTAGCAGGTAAGTCAACAAGATCCCATACGTTGTTCTCAAACATGGAGTCCATCTCGGATTGCATGGCCTCAAGCCATAGCTTTGAGTCGAAACTAGTCATGGCACCTTTATAGGTTGCGGGTTCACTACTCGTTAAGAGTAGAACATCATCTATGTCATGTTCCTCGACCATACCAATGTATCTGTCCGGAGGAATAGAGACTCTTCCCGACCTCCTAGGTTCCTCGGGAATGTTAATCGTAGCGGGATTGAAGGAACAGTTCCTCCAATGGTTGCTCGGTGTTTGGTTCTGGAATCTCCGACAGGTCGAAGGTTCTATCACTCTTTGCATTCTCGAGAAATTCCTTCTCTAAGAATGTCGACCGGCCGCAACAAAGACACGTTGTTCGGTTGGCGAATAGAAGTAATGACCAAGTGTTCCTTTAGGATAACCTATAAAGTATGTCTTGACCGATCGCGGGCCGAGCTTATCCTCGTGTCTCCACTTGACATAAACCTCGCAGCCCCAAAACCGTATAAAGGACAAGTTAGGGACCGTTCCCTTCCATAGTTCATATGGAGTCTTGTCAATGACTTTAGACGGACTTCGGTTGAGTATTAGAGCGGCCGACAAAAGAGCATAGCCCCATAATGAATCGGGTAAAACCGTGTGACTCATCATGGATCGAACCATATCAAGTAGTGTTCGATTTCTCCGTTCGACACACCATTCAACCGAGGTGTTCCGGTGGAGTTAATCGTAGGGCAATCCCACAGTCCCTTTAGGTGTTGATCAAACTCGTGAGAAAGATACTCGCCACCACGATCCGAACGTAGTGTTTTAATCTTTCTACCCAATAGGTTCTGCACCCCTATTCGGTATTCCTTGAATTTCTCAAAGGATTCACTTTTGTGCTTCATTAAGTAGACATAGCCATATCTACTTAAATCGTCCGTGAAAGTGATGAAATACCTATAGCCTTCTCGTGCGGTGATTGACATAGGACCACATACATCCGTGTGTATGAGCCCTAATAGGTCAGCAGCGCGCATTCCAACACCTTTGAAGGAAATCCGAGTCATCTTACCGATGAGACATGATTCACACGTGCCGAATGATTGAAAATCAAAGGCCGAGATAGCTCCATGTTTGATGAGCTGTTTTACGCGTTTCTCATTAATGTGTCCCATACGGCAGTGCCATAGATTCGTTTGATCTTTGTCACCAGCCTTTAACTTTTTATTCATTACGTGTAATATTTCCGTGGTCTGATCTAAAACATAAATTCCGTTCATGGAGATCGCCTTGCCAGTAAATCATATCGTGTAATGAGAAAATGCAAGTATTATTTTCTATTACAAATGAAAAACCAAGTTTATCAAGTGCGTAAACCGAAATAATATTTTTCGAAAGATGGGTACATAATAGCAATCATATAATGATAACTCAAATCCGCTAGGAAGCTGGATCACATATGTTCCCTTCGAGACGGCAGCCACTCTTGCTCCATTCCCGACACGCAGGTCAACCTCACCCTTTACGAGAGGTTCGAGATTTCGGAGCCCCTGCACATGATTACACAGATGAGAACCACAACCAGTATCAAGTACCCAAGTTCCGTAACTTGCGTGGTTAATCTCAATCATATGAATAAAAGTAGAAGAAGAGGAAGACATACCAACAGGTTTAACACGACCTGCCTTTAAGTCCTCATGATAAACAGGACATGTGCGTCTCCAATGCCCAGATCTTGTGGCGGTGATGGCATTCCATGTTTTCATTCTTGCTCTTTGTCGTGCCCGATGAGTTGCTCGACTCACCAGGCCCACTCTTACCTGAACCCGACTTCTTGAACTTCGCCTTACCTCCGCTAGGTTTGCTCGAGCTTTGCCCTTACCCTTTCCCTTGTTTGTCACAACGAGAACATCTTGTTTCATGCTCCCACCGAACTTCATGTCCTTCTCGGCCCGTACGAGGAGGGAGTGCGAGTTCATGGGGAGTTTTCTTCAAATCATTCATATAGTAATTCGCTCTAAATTGCGAATAACCATCGTGGAGTGAGTGAAGTATGCGGTCAATAACAATGTTCTCGCTGATCTTACAATCAAAGGTCTCCAGCTTCTCGACATTCTCAATCATGCTGAGAATGTGTGGGCTAACCGGTTGGCCCTTCTGGAGTCTCGCATCAAAGAAGCGAGTGGTATGCTCATAGGTCACGATTCTCGGTGCTTTCGAGAATTCCTTAGTGAGCGTGGTGAAAATCTTGTTTGCACCATGGGCTATGAAGCGTTTCTGCAAATTGGGTTCCATTGCAAAAATGAGTACGTTTTTAATCGCACCCGCTTCCATACAGAAATCATTAAACTTGGTGATTTCAAAGAGACTCTAGCCGTGGGACTGGGTTTGCCGGGATGGGCTCTAATAGATATTTGAGCTTCCGTCGCCAGCGGCAGCATTCCGTAATGCCGCCTCCCGTCTCCGAAGTTTGATCCATCATTCTTGATCGAGTAGACCGATTCATCCGATTCATGAAGATCCGAAGCCGGGACTCACGGTCCAATGTGGCACTTGGCATTGGGTTATCAGTAGAACCAGACCATTTGTTGTTTTAGCGAGTTTTAAAAACGTGATCTACACTCGAAAAAGAAAGAAAAACAAAACGAAATAAGCAACTCATCGAGGTGATTTAAGTCTATTTTTAAAATTCATTTTAAACATGTAGACTCTCGCACTTGCATAATTGATCTCCCTCAAGAATGATACAAGTGATCCCAAGACTCAATTTCGGTAAATTGATAAGCCAACTGTTTAGCTAATTCTTCCGGAAGAACTCTTGGTCGATAGATTTCCGTAAATCCTATCTATAGTCCACCATAGTCACAGGATCGTACGAGTGACCATAGTGTTGAGATAAAATAGGTCAATCGGTTCCAACTTACCCGACGTAGAAGGGGTCATATTATGCCTACCGACGAAGAAGGGATTCATTGGAGTTTGACCTATAAAGACCGTTCTCAATTTTTGTTTATACGAGGAAGATCCCATCAACTAAATTAAAATTCATATTAAGTGAACGAATAACTAGCGTCTGCGTGAATGAATTAATTTGGGTGATGGCTTATAAACGTGTGACATACGAATGTCAAAGAAAACTAACTCGTGACCTCTATATGTGTCAGTTTTCATGCAATTATTAGGTGGTTTTGTATTTAGGCGGAATATGATGCATACTATCGTTACGAAAAATAAATAAAAGAATGCAATACGTAAATAAAATTTCCTAGTGTGGCCTATCCTAATAAAAAGAACAAAATACAACTTTGGAATCCACCGTTGGACCCAAGAAGCTTGTCTTGTTGTTCCATCTTGATCCAAGTAGCGGGAGTGAGCATCCGGTCTCCGTCTTTGGTCTTCTCAAAAATTACAATTAAAATTACAAAATATAAACCTAATTACATTCTAATAAAACTGTAATTACAAGTGAAAAATCCAAAACGGAGATACGAGATCTCAAAATACAACCAAGACCGTGTTCCATCATTACGGTAACACGTTCTACTAAGGCCACACTAAGTTACAACCGTTTGCAAAAATAAATAAATACGTAATAAAAGGCATTCAAGGCATTCAACAAAACGATAAATAAATGCATCAACTAAAAACAAATTCATTCGTGACATAATTCCGTAATTATGTTAAATTTATCCAAACCACCTTTTAATGATTAAAATTCATGTGATAAAACCGCTTCTATCATTTAATTTTAATCTAATACAATCCGTTACTTTAAATACGCTTTAAAATAACTTAATGGTACGTGTGTGAACCGTTTCACAATCATAGCGAGTGTACAATATCCGTATAATGTACATTTTATAGCCAAAAGAAAATTTAAAGCAAAAGGAATAAATTTTCAAAGTCTGTCAAAAGAGTAAATCCCTCGATCCAGGGACACAGTGCTCGATCGAGGAACGAAAAAGGGCTCGATCGATGAATCGCAAGTCGATCGAGAGGGTTGCCAAACGAGAAAGTGCTCGATCGACTAAACGGTGGTCGATCGAGTACTTTAATCAGCCAGATCCGCTCGATCGAGTACGAGGACAACTCGATCAAGCGGTGGGGTTTAAAAGGGTCGATCGAGTACAACAGGGACTCGATCGAGTAAAAACATGACAGAAAAACCACTCGATCGAGTAAAAACTTGCTCGATCGAGTACAAAATTTCTGGAAAACCTAAACCCTCGTGAAAACAGTTTGACAAAACAAAATCAATTGCAATTTTGATCAAAACGCATCAAAACAAATTTGACAATTGACAAAACTTGACATATTGTTATAATCTCTGTATAAAACAACAATCGTAAAAAAGAACAAATCGAAAAACACACAAAACAACCGTGTAAAAACATGTCACGGTTCAAAAAAAAAACAGCCGTGTATACATGGCACGGTTTTCGAGATAAAACACAACCGTTTCAAAATCGTTTTATGAAAAACACATAGAAAAATTTACGTGGCCTCGCTCTGATACCACTTGTGGGGTAATATCCGTATAAGACCCTCTAAATTTAGGACTATAACGTAAATTTAACATGCGATTATCGTCATAAAACATAAATACAATAGAGAAACGATAAGGAACAAGAATTAACCTCGGGTCCTTTATAGTGCGGCGTAAAGAAAGTAAATCAAACGAGATTCCCCCTAATTGTTGCACCCAAGACTTGTCCGAGATATGCCTTTGGCTAGATGGTGTTCTCCGATTGCCTTGCAATATTAGGAGAACTGATGTGAGGTTTTCTCGAGATGTGAGATCTCAGTTTCAGAGAGAAAATTAATCTCCAAAACCCTAATTATTTTCACTAATGATGATTAGGTCAGAAGGGAGGAGAAGCTCTCCCTTTTGATCTCCTCATCTCGGCCAAACCGAGTCCATGGGGAGGAAATGGGCTTTTCCATTTCCTCTTCATTTTAACTCGTAGTCCGTGCCCAAAAGACTAAATGTATATGACGCGGTTTATTATAAATCGTCATCGGTTATCGGCTATTAAAACATCAACTAATAACACGGGTTAGTTGAAGTATTAAAACGTGTCCAACAATGACGATATTGTATAATTAATTCAATATACATTAATTAAATATAAAACGCTTATATTTAATTTTACGAATTAACTGGTTAATTCGCCTTAGCCCATGATATTTAATCCGTATTAAATATAATATCTCAACATCACATTTTGACTAATTACTAGTCAAATAACTCGGACTAACTGGTTAGTCAAATTTGGCATCTACATGACTGTATTTTCATACTGTCACATCTCTCGAACGTATCCTATAGGTGTGACTTTTAGGGACCAGTTGACCACCGCCATCTGTATGACAATAACGTCAAACTTATCTAGCAAGCCAACCGTTATTGATAAACGTGGATCAACTGATAATAATACCAAAAGTATGCCCTTTGATCCTTTTAGAGGTTTATAAGTCCTTGCACTAACTGTTAAGGACACCAACCCCAACAATATTATCCTGCTGGTGTATGCTGGAGGACAACGAGGGCGTTCTTCGTTTTGGTTTGGGGAGGGTATTGCATACTTGAGTCTGCATTTGCATTCACGTTTACTGCATTTCGGTTTGCATTGTCTCTTCTTTTCAAAAAATGAAAAAATTCAAAAAAAAAAAATCAAAAATTCCGAAAAATATATAAAAATATTCACCTTTATTTTTGCATGTAGGTTGAGTCGGAACGGTGGATTTCAATGATGAAATTGCACTACTTTTGGTCCTTTTTACTTAAGCCTTGCAACAAATAGATATCTTATTAGCTTTGTTTTTTCGCATAACTACGAGTTAATGTTAAAAATATAGCTGAACAAATAGACTTGACCTGAAATTTTGACAATCTACTCATATTTTCTAAGTTTTAGAGCCGTATAAACTGGTGTCATCTATCACTAGTTAATGTAGGTTTGTGAGTAGTTAATCCTTTCATAGCGTGTATCATTAATTTGTACATATATGAAATTCAAATGCTTTTTGGCCTACATACATTCGGGTTAGTTTAGAAAACAATTCAAACACCCCCAAATTTATCGTTGTCTCTCTCTCTCTCTCTCTCTGCCTTTTATTTCTGTTTTTAGTTTAGAAAACAATTCAAACACCCCTAATTTGTTATCGTGACGGACTAGAATAACAAGTAGATATAATAGCCTCCATGTGGAGTACGATACCCGACTTACCTTTGCTATATTAGTTAGAGCCGGTTGGTTTATTTTCGATAGGGTTGCGACAGCCGTGTCACAATTGTTCCTCAAGGATCTCGTCTTTATCAGACTCGGACATTCCCCAAATAGCACACATTACTTTATTCTTGTATTCCTTCTTAGCCAAGTCACATTTTTCTTTAGATTAGATGTTATCCCACTTTGGACATTCATTGATTTAGTGACCTTTTTCATCAAATTTAATACAACCAATAATGAAAGTAGATCTCTTCTTTGAAAAATGTTTCTTACTAGAATTGTTGTTAAACCTCTTAGGATTATGACCATTAACAATATCCACAATATTTCTAGTGAACATTGCAAACTCATCGTCTCCATCATCTTCCTCATTACTTGAGGTTGATTTGAGATCAAGCCCTCTTACTTTAGAGCTTTCACCAAAATGCTTCATGAGAGTTAACTCATGAGCCATACGTTAGCCCATTAGTTAATTGAGGGTATGTTGGAGTATGTGTCCTCAACAATAGTGCGATCAGATATTTAAATCTCAAATTAAGAATACGTAAGGGATGATTCATATATGTAGTCAACTGATCAACATTAATCAGTAATGATTGGCTAACTGGAGTTTGACATTACTGTCGTTTGACGGTGGTGATCTGTCGATCCCTTAAGGTCACACCTATAGGACAATTCCCTTAATAGATAAGTTGATTAATTGTATATCGATACAAGTTAATCAATTCCTTAAATTTGAACCCTTCATTTTTGTGAGTGAAAATATTTATATCTTATTGTAATTTGATTAAATAAGATTTATTTTAGTAAGTAAAAGATTTTATTACTAAAATTCGTTATTGTTTGTGAAACAATTAAATTAAGAATGATTGATTAATCATAATTGCAAAATGTTGTGAATTATAATTATATGACCCATTTTATTTATGTGATCAAGAATTACTAGACACTTTGTTATATGTAATTTAATTAATTTATATATTATATTTATTTGATAAATATGCATTAAATTAATTGATCACATATTACATGTTACATGTGACATGTTGTGTGACAAATGACAAATTGACAAAATAAAATGGATCACCTTATTATGTAGTGCACCGGTTTTAAGGGGGTTATGGGGCTCATTATGTTTGTTAACTTTGAATGGCAAAACATAATCATAACCCTAATTGCCCTAGCCTTACATGCCTATTGTTTAAAAAAGAGAAAAAGTAAAGAGGAAGCCATGCATTGGCTTATGGCCACCACCCCACCCGACCTCCCCTCTTTATTATGAGAAATTTGTTCTCATTTTTTCTCTCTAATCTTTGGCTCACATTCTTATATTATCATATTCTCTAAAATTGTTCATCTAAGTTCTAATATTACAATATAAGATTACTAGTGTAGTAATAGAGATATTATTAGATCTTTTTAAGGTTAAATAATATATTAATCTAGTTAATTAGTATATTATTTTTAAGGGAAGTCTTGGGTGCAATTGTTAAGGAGTATCTCTACACTTGAGGTTGTAGGATCATCCATTAATGTTAAGCTCAAGAACAAATAAGGAAGGTGTCCTGATTTGTGCCCATATTTTGAACCAAATATAATGTAAGGGACATTATCTTTCTTTTCATATCTTATTTAGTTATGCATGCACTAAATCTTAATGCTTATATTAAGCTCTTAATTAGTTCACCATTAGAAAATTCTAATAATAGGTATATGAACCTAACAATTGGTATCAAAGACATGTTGTTGCATGCATAATCGATTTATAGTTTTTTCGAGTTATTAGTAACTTAATTAAAACTAAAAATTTGTGATTTATTAGATAAAGCCACAAAATCTTAATGCATGTTGTATATTCTGGTCCTAAAATATATTTAGGTCATTTTGATGATTTATGGTATTTTATTGTTCATTTTAATGATTTTTAGCTATTTTATTACATTTTAATGACTAAAATGGTATTTAAAATGCTAAAAATAGTTAAAATTAGTTTCAGGTTAGTTTAGAAAACAATTCAAACACCCCCAAATTTATCGTTGTCTCTCTCTCTCCCTCTCTCTCTCTCTCTCTCTCTCTCTCTCTCTCTCTCTGTCTTTTATTTCTGTTTTTAGTTTAGAAAACAATTCAAACACCCCCAATTTGTTACCGTGACAGACTAGAATAACAAGTAGATATAATAGCCTTCATGTGGAGTACGATACCCGACTTACCTCTGCTATATTAGTTAGAGCCGGTTGGTTTATTTTTGATAGGGTTGCGACAGCCGTGTCACAATTGTTCCTCAAGGATCTCGTCTTTATCAGACTCGGACATTCCCCAAATAGCACACATTACTTTATTCTTGTATTCCTTCTTAGCCAAGTCACATTTTTCTTTAGATTAGATGTTAACCCACTTTGGACATTCATTGATTTAGTGACCTTTTTCATCAAATTTAATATAACTAACAATGAAAGTAGATCTCTTCTTTGAAAAATGTTTCTTACTAGAATTGTTGTTAAACCTCTTAGGATTATGACCATTAACATTATCCACAATATTTCTAGTGAACATTGCAAACTCATCGTCTCCATCATCTTCCTCATTACTTGAGGTTGATTTGAGATCAAGCCCTCTTACTTTAGAGCTTTCACCAAAACGCTTCATGAGAGTTAACTCATGAGCCATAAGTGAACCCATTAGTTAATTGAGGGTATGTTGGAGTATGTGTCCTCAACAATAGTGCGATCACATGTTTAAATCTCAAATTAAGAATACGTAAGCGATGATTCATAAATGTAGTCAACAGATCAACATTAATCAGTAATGATTGGCTAACTAGGGTTTGACATTACTGTCGTTTGACGGTGGTGATCAGTTGATCCCTTAAGGTCACACATATAGGACAATTCCCTTAATAGATAAGTTGATTAATTATATATCGATACAAGTTAATCAATTCCTTAAATTTGAACCATTCATTTTTGTGAGTGAGAATATTTATATCTTATTGTAATTTGATTAAATAAGATTTATTTTAGTAAGTAAAAGATTTTATTACTAAAATTCGTTATTGTTTGTGAAACAATTAAATTAAGAATGATTGATTAATCATAATTGCAAAATGTTGTGAATTATAATTATATGACCCATTTTATTAATGTGATCAAGAATTACTAGACACTTTGTTATATGTAATTTAATTAATTTATATATTATATTTATTTGATAAATATGCATTAAATTAATTGATAACATATTACATGTTACATGTGACATGTTGTGTGACAAATGACAAATTGACAAAATAAAATGGATCACCTTATTATGTAGTGCACCGGGTTTAAGGGGATTATGGGGGTTATTATGTTTGTTAATTTTAAATGGCAAAACTGTTAGTCATTTAGACCATGTTAATACTCATCTTATGATATTAAAATTACAAATTAATTTAAAATGGTCTAAATCTACATGCATGCAAATAAAAATAACAAAAATGGTGTAAAAACCATTTAAGAGAAATTTCCTTACATTGATGATGGAAATATAAAGGGTACAACTCAAGGACTCATTCCTTGATGTTGTTCTTGAGCTAATAGATGGTGGATGATCCTCTAAAAACCAAATTACCAACTTAGGTAATCTCCTTTGGATGCACCCAAGATTAAACCCAAAAATCCTAATAATTACTAACTAGATAATTAGTAGGATAACCTTGTATACTATGTAATATTATTACACTAATAATGTTAGTTTATGTATATTATAGTTTTGTGAATTATTTTTGATGATGATCAACAATTTGATCAAGTTTTTGATGAGAAAATATGAAGAAAATAAGGTTTTTTTTTTTCTTTCTCTTTTTCTCTTCAATATGGCACGACCAAGGGTCTATTTTGAGGTTCTTTTGGTCTCTAAAATCATCATCTAATGAGTGTAAATAGTGGGGTATTTATAGAAAACAAAATGTAAAGAAATGAGTTAAACATTTATTAGTGGGTTATGCCACATGTAATAACACTTATCTTATACAAGTGTCAACCCACATGTAATATTCTGGTCCATTTCGATTTCCGACATTTGTCCCACAAATGCTTATAAGTCTTATATTTAATTATCTTACATAATTAAATATTAATTTAATTATTTAACAGTTAAATAATACAAACTAACCACTAATGATTACTTAACTATTAAGTAATCACGAGACCATTTTATCAACATATATTGTGTCAATACTACCCCATTTAGCTAATTTTACAACCTCTTGTAAATTAAAATAGCTAATTATCTTTACCTCAAAACCTATACATATATCGTATAAATTTAATTAATTAACAATTAATTAATAAATTCTAATTTATATTTATTAATTAATTATCACATAATTAAATAATAAATCCTCTTGGCCCAAGTTCGTAACCCGTCATCAAATAATACATTCACACGACTTATTAAAAGTCAATTAATACAAGGAATTAATTATATCGTATCTCATACAAATAATTAATTTATCCAATTTGGGCATCATCCTATAGGTGTGACCTAAAGGGATCAGCTGATCATCGCCGTCACACGGCAGTAATGTCAAACTCTAGTGAGCCAATCATTACCGATTAATGATGACCAACTGACAAATAAATAAATAAATCCCTGATATTCCTTTTACGAGATTTATTATGTAAACGCACTTATTGTGGAGGACACTACTCCAACAATCTCCCACTTGTCTGACACAAGTGTGCGTTACCAATTGTCTTGTCCAATAATATCTCCCACTCAATGCAAGATGTCTTTCAGGTCGTTCTTGCACGTGATCATATCATAAAGTGGTTTCCTCGATCAGGAGAATGACTGTCTGACCGGATAATCTACTATAGATCTCATCCGAGCGTGGCCACGCATTCACAGTCATTTATCCTCGAGTGGCCTTGAGATAAAATATGACTTAAAAGGACAATCCCGTTGACCTATTTTCTTCATTCGATACAGATCACAATTACCCAGTAAATGCTCATCAGCCTCCTTTTACGGTGCGACCTAGAAGAAAAACCAAAGCCACCGAAAAATCGTACCAACTCAGACAAATAGTCACCAGTCTAAAGAATTGACTCGAAGGAATAAATAGAAATCTTCGCCACGACCTAGCAACAAAAGGACTCTACAAACGGTCAATGTCCGACAAATTGTCTCACAATCTGCCTATGTAATCGACTAGCCATCACTATAACCATATGACAATCGAACCTGTCATCTATCGCCTTACAATCTAGTCACTCCGAGACGTCACCTCATTAAGTAACTAGGGACAAAATACAATGTTAATCCAGTTCACTTTAATAGAGTTCGACATTGTCACTGCAATCTATTTGGATAAAACAAAGTATATAAAATTCAGACATAAAACTGAATATGACGATAAATGCAACTTATCATATATGAAATAATAAATACAATATTTTGATTATTACATATCATATAATTTAAAACAGTTCTGGCATTCGTCTCAACCCCATCGAAACTACATGACTATCATGTTTAGCTTGAGACAAAGGTTTGGTTAAAGGATCAGCGATGTTGTCAGCTGTCCCAACCTTACAAACTGTAATTTCTTTCCTTTCGATTAAATCTCTAATTACATGAAATTTCCTAAGTACATGTCTAGATTTGTTACTAGACTTGGGCTCTTTTGCTTGAAAAATTGCCCCATTGTTATCACAATACAAAGTGATAGGATCCTCGGCGGTCGGAACTACTTTCAGTCCCTCTAAAAATTGCCTAATCCAAACAGCTTCCTTTGCAGCTTCAGAGGCTGCAATGTACCCAGCTTCCGTTGTAGAATCAGCAGTCACAGACTCTTTGAAACTTCTCCAGCAAACCGCCCCTCCGTTCAACAAAATAACAAAACCAGCCTGGGATTTCAAATCACCCCTATCGGTTTGGAAACTGGCATCCGTATAACCTCTTATACGTAATTCAGATTCTCCTCTAAACACTAAGAATGAATCTTTAGTCCTTCTCAAGTACTTTAGAATATTCTTGACGGCCATCCAGTGACTCTCACCTGGAGTTTTCTGAAAACGACTCGTCATACTCAACGCATACGAGACGTCAGGACGAGAACACATCATAGCATACATGATCGATCCAACAGCAGAAGCATAGGAAATCGATTTCATGCGTTCAATATCCTTAGGCTTAGTAGGACACTGTGACTTACTCAAAGTGATCCCACTGCCCATAGATAGAAAACCTCTCTTGGAGTTTTTCATATTGAATCGGTCAAGAATCTTATCGATATAGGCTTCTTGACTCAATGCTAATATCCTTTTGGATCTATCCCTATAGATCCGGATACCAAAGATGCGCCGAGCTTCTCCCAAATCTTTCATTTGGAAGTGATTTCCCAACCACTTCTTAACAGAAGCAAGCATATCAACATCATCCCTAATGAGTAATATGTCGTCCACATAAAGAAGTAAGAAAACAACTTTACTCCCACTAAACTTCATGTATAAACATGGTTCCTCAACACTTCGAGAAAAACCATTCTGTTTAATAACATGATCAAAACGATGATTCAAACTCCTTAACGCTTGCTTAAGACCATAAATGGATCTTTTAACTTTGCATACTTTGTTAGGATTTTTAGGATCCACAAAACCCTCAGGTTGTGTCATGAACACTTCCTCTTCCAGAAACCCGTTCATGAAAGTGGTTTTGACATCCATTTGCCATATCTCATAATCATAAAATGCAGCAATCGCTAACATTATCTGAACAGATCTAAGCATAGCAACTGGTGCAAAAGTTTCATCATAGTGTAAACCATGAACCTGAGTGAAACCTTTTGCAACCAATCTAGCTTTGTAGACATCTTTATGTCCATCCATACCGATTTTATCTTGAATATCCACAAGAGGTCGAACATCTTTAGGTAAGTCAACCAGGTCCCATATCTAATTATCGTACATGGAATCCATTTCGGATTGCATTGCCTCGAGCCATAGTTTAGAGTCAGAACTCATAATAGCTGCTTTATAGGTCTTGGGTTCATCACTTTCTAAAAATAAAACCTCATGGTAACCATCTTCCTCGATAATACCAAGGTATCTATCAGGCTGGCGACTAACCCTTTATGACCTCCTAGGTTCAGAGGGAACAATAACTGATTCAGACGTAGAAGGAACATCTTCCTTTATTGTCAAATCAGTTTGTGGCTCTTGAACTTCGTCAAGTTCAAATTTTCTCCCACTCTGTCTTCTAGAAATAAACTCTTTTTCTAGAAAGATAGCTTCACGAGCCACAAAAACTTTGTTCTCATTACTATTGTAGAAGTAATATCCACAAGTTTCCTTAGGGTAGCCTACAAAAATACACTTTTCAGAACGAGGTGCAAGCTTATCGTCAGACTTGCTCTTGACATAAGCATCACAACCCCATACTTTCATGTATTGCAGATTCGGGACTTTCTCTTTCCATATCTCATATGGAGTTTTGTCAGTTGCTTTAGTGGGACCTTTATTAAGTGATTGTATAGCAGATAAAATGGCAAAAACCCCAGAATGACTTAGGTAACTCTGTTTGACTCATCATCAATCGAACC
The DNA here is from genome assembly GCF_048544455.1 of Silene latifolia. Taxonomy (NCBI): domain Eukaryota; kingdom Viridiplantae; phylum Streptophyta; class Magnoliopsida; order Caryophyllales; family Caryophyllaceae; genus Silene; species Silene latifolia. Next base: position 67,941,777 of record NC_133535.1, on the reverse strand, counting down.
ATATCTAATAAAGTTCGATTCCTCCTTTCAGCCACACCATTTAATTGTGGTGTGCCAGGAGGAGTTAACTGAGATACAATACCGCAGTTTTTAAGGTGATCTTTAAAGTCATTGCTTAAATATTCCCCACCACGATCTGATCGTAATGCTTTAATCTTCTTATTTAATTGGTTTTCTACTTCATTCTGAAACTCTTTAAACTTATCAAAAGCTTCACTTTTATACCTCATTAAGTAGATATACCCATATCTACTCATGTCATCGGTAAAAGTAATGAAATAGTCATAATTACCTCTAGCAGTGACTGTCATTGGGCCACATACATCGGTATGTATTAAACCCAATAACTCACTAGCTCGAGATCCTTTTCCTAGAAAAGGTGAACGAGTCATCTTGCCAAGAAGACAAGATTCGCATGTACCAAATGATTCGAAATCAAAAGGTTTAATTACACCAGTCGACACTAGTCTTTTAATGCGCTTCTCGTTGATGTGTCCTAATCGACAATGCCATAAATAAGATTGATCAAGATCACCTGTTTTGAGTCTTTTATTATCTAAATGATAAACATCGTTGCAAGTATCTAGAATATAAATACCATTGATTGAAATAGCTTGACTATATACAATCCCATTAAGGGAAAAAGTCCAACACTTGTCTTTAATTACAAAGAAAAACCCTTCTGTGTCTAACACAGATACAAATATTATATTTCTAGATAACGTTGGTACAAAATAACAATTATTAAGATGTAACTCCAACCCCGAAGCTAAACTAAGTACATAAGTTCCTACTGAGACGGCAGCTACTTTAGACTCGTTTCCCATTCGGAGATCGACATCGCCCTTGTTTAGCTTTCTTATGCTTTTTAGGCCCTGCAAATGATTACACAAGTGAGAACCACAACCAGTATCTAATACCAAAGTTGTATTTGAAGCATAATTTATGTCTATCATAAAAGATTCAGTTGAGAAATTACATGTCGGCTTCACAATGCCAGCTTTTATGTCATCCAAGTACTTTTTACAATTACGTCTCCAATGTCCCTTGTTATTACAATAATTACAAGTATCTTTAAGAGGATTACCCTTTATAGGTTTTGGCTTGGTAGAGCAATTCACAATTGCTTTACCTTTGCCCTCCACCTGAAAGGGCTTCTTACCTGCGTTCCTCTTAACTGCTTCTTCCCCTTCACGTTAATCGCAAGCACATCTTTCCTTGTACTCCCACTCAATCCCATGTCCTTCTCTGCTTGTACAAGCAGAGAATGGAGCTCATATAAACTCTTTCTCATGTTTGTCATATTATAATTTACCCTAAATTGGGTAAATCCTTTGACGTGAGAGAGAGAGAGAGTGGAGCACTCGGTCCACCACTAGTTCGTCGGGGATTTTACATCCCAACCCCTCTAATGTTTCCACGTACTCAATCATTTTAAGTAGTTGTGAACTTACAGGTTGAACATCTTTGAGGTTAGCCTCAAAGAAACGAACAGCGGTGTCATACTGAATTATTCTTGGGGCTTGAGAAAACATAGTAGAAAGCCTCGAGAATACTTCATGTGCATCGCGAAACTTGACACATTGCCTTTGTAAAGCAGGATCCATTGAAAAAATCAAAACATTTTTTATTGCAGCGGATTCCTTTTGATAATTTGAAAAAGCCTCCCTTATATCGGCACTGGCCCTAGTACTAGGCGAAGGGGGAGAGGGATCGACAAGGTAGCGTAATTTGCCATCACCTGCAGCAGCTAATCGAAGTTGTTTCTCCCAATCTTTAAAATTACTACCGTCGGCTTTTAAAACATATTTGTCCATAAAAGAACATAGCCATGAATCTCTAGTTATGGTGACGGTTTCACTAGTAGAAGTCATCGTGATTACTACAAAGGAAATAAAGGAAAGATTAACATTTATCGTCTAGAAATATTTAACTTGCGAAACTATTTAACAAGTTCCCATTTATATAATGATCTCCCACTGAATTATATAAATGATTCCAAGATCCAATTTTATATAAACACGGGCACGGTGGACCGATTCAATCCACATTTATATAAATTTGGTGAGTCAACAACTTTGACTGATTCTTCTACTATAACTCTTGGTTGACGGAATTTCTTAAAATCTATCTTTTACCCCAAAATAAATATGGGCACGGTGGACCGATTCAACCCATATCTATCCCGTTGAGTCTAACCAATTTTCACGCGTAATAACTTTTATTACCCTACTTACCCAACGTAAAAAGAGTGTACCTCGGTGATCCGAACCTACCTCTAATGAAGAAGGGATTCATAGGTGCTATTATTTGGTAAGGCTTAATCTCAATTTTAAACAAATGTGAGAGATCTTATCAAATTAATTGTCTATCACTTTTAAGTGAACTAAATTGGTGAATGCTAGACAATTAAATCGATAACAACAAAAATAAAACATGTAGTGACGATTTGGCATGAATGCATAAAAGAATTAAAACAAACAAGTCCTAATATGGCCACCTAGTTAATCTAATTAACTAAAATTATTACACTTCGGAAACCAACTCCTTGGTCCCTTGAGTCTTCATAAATTGGCCTCCTTCTTTAGGATTTCGGAACGCCTTTCCGAAAACACCGTCTTCATGAAAACTCCGTCTTTAGATGCTTCATCTAATTACTAATAATTAAATTACATAACAATACCCTATTATACAATTTGTAATAAAATTAAAATAAAACTATTAATTAATTACAAATTAGGCGATACGAAATCGCAATTAATTACAAAACAAGTCGATATTCCCTTACATTACGGGAAATACCAACTTCTACTTATGGCCATATTAGGAAAAATTACATTATTATAATGCAAAAAAAAAACATTCATCCAAATAAATAATAAAACGCATTATGGAAAATGACATGCCAAATCGTTTAACTTACCAACAACGATCATTTGAGCTTGCTTTGACGGAATTTTTACCAATAAAAATTCATAATCAATTCTTAAAACAATTTTAAGACATACTCATCATACTAATCTGGTCATATATCAAAATTATTATTCTCAACAATTATCTTGAATTTATATGGGAATTAAAACACAATTATGAGAAAAATGATATAATAATTCACAATTATCATACAAAAATTCCATTTAATTTAAAATTTTATGGAAAAATAAATTTCAAAGCCGTGAACATTCTGGTCTTACACCAAAAATGCCATGCAAGTGAAAATTTGTGTTTTTAAAATTTATTTAAAACGATTTCAAAATTTAATCGGTAAAGCGACAATTTTTACGATTTAATTCTAAATCAAACCATAAAAATTGAAATGACTTAAAATAAAATTTTGTACATTTTAGAACAATTTCCAGGAGCTAAAAATTCAGAAATTCCGAGCCCTAAAATTAAATTAATATTTATTTACAAAATAACCATTATTTACCAATTTTTATCAAATAAAAATCAATAAACAATCTAAATTAATCACATTAATCTAAAGTATCTACTTATCTCATAAATAGAATATGCATGTGGTTATTTCTAAATAAATATGCATAAAATTAACATGCAATCCAATTTAATTAACTCTTAATTAATTTTAATGCATTTTTACTCAATTTTATGCCATTTTAAGATATAAAAAAATGGAAAATTTAACAAAAATCAAATTTTCGTCTCATATCATCCTAATACCAGATTATTTACATGCAAGACCATATTATGTGATAAAACTAATTTTAGTAACATAATATCAATTTTATTAATTTATCTCATAAATTACTAAAATCGTCTTAAGACAACATGCATATATTTAACATTGCTCTGATACCACTTGTTAATCATTTAGACCATGTTAATACTTATCTTATGATATTAAAATTATAAATTAATTTAAAATGGTCTAAATCTACATGCATGCAAATAAAAATAACAAAAATGGTGTAAAAACCATTTAAGAGAAATTTCCTTACATTGATGATGGAAATATAAAGGGCACAACACAAGGACTCCTTCCTTGATGTTGTTCTTGAGCTAATAGATGGTGGATGATCCTCTAAAAACCAAATTACCAACTTAGGTAATCTCCTTTGGATGCACCCAAGATTAAACCCAAAAATCCTAATAATTACTAACTAGATAATTAGTAGGATAACCTTGTATACTATATAATATTATTATACTAATAATGTTAGTTTATGTATATTGTAGTTTTGTGAATTATTTTTGATGATGATCAACAATTTGATCAAGTTTTTGATGAGAAAATATGAAGAAAATAAGGTTTTTTTTCTTTCTCTTTTTCTTTTCAATATGACACGACCAAAGGTCTATTTTGAGGTTCTTTTGGTCTCCAAAATCATCATCTAATAAGTGTAAATAGTGGGGTATTTATAGAGAACAAAATGTAAAGAAATGAGTTACACATTTCTTAGTGGGTTATGCCACATGTAATAACACTTATCTTATACAAGTGTCAACCCACATGTAATATTTTGGTCCATTTCGATTTCCGACATTTGTCCCACAAATTCTTATAAGTCTTATATTTAATTATCTTACATAATTAAATATTAATTTAATTATTTAACAGTTAAATAATACAAACTAACCACTAATGATTACTTAACTATTAAGTAATCATGAGACCATTTTATCAACATATATTGTGTCAATACTACCCCATTTAGCTAATTTTACAACCTCTTGTAAATTAAAATAGTTCATTATCTTTACCTTAAAACTTATACATATATCGTATAAATTTAATTAATTAACAATTAATTAATAAATTCTAATTTATATTTATTAATTAATTATTACATAATTAAATAATAAATCCTCTTGGCCCGAGTTCGTAACCCGTCATCAAATAATACATTCACACGACTTATTAAAAGTCAATTAATACAAGGAATTAATTATATCGTATCTCATACAAATAATTAATTTATCCAATTTAGGCATCATTCTATAGGTGTGACCTAAAGGGATCAGCTGATCACCGCCGTCACACGACAGTAATGTCAAATTCTAGTCAGCCAATCATTACCGATTAATGATGACCAGCTGACAAATAAATAAATAAATCCCTGATATTCCTTTTACGAGATTTATTATGTAAACGCACTTATTGTGGAGGACACTACTCCAACAAAAACATAATCATCACCCTAATTGCCCTAGCCTTACATGCCTATTGTTTATAAAAGAGAAAAAGTAAAGAGGAAGCCATGCATTGGCTTATGGCCACCACCTCACCCGGCCTCCCCTCTTTATTATGAGAAATTTGTTCTCATTTTTTCTCTCTAATCTTTGGCTCACATTCTTATATTATCATATTCTCTAAAATTGTTCATCTAAGTTTTAATATTACAATATAAGATTACTAGTGTAGTAATAAAGATATTATTAGATCTTTTTAAGGTTAAATAATATATTAATCTACTTAATTAGTATATTATTTTTAAGGGAAGTCTTGGGTGCAATTGTTAAGGAGTATCTCTACACTTGAGGTTGGAGGATCATCCATTAATGTTAAGCTCAAGAACAAATAAGGAAGGTGTCCTGATTTGTGCCCATATTTCGAACCAAATATAATGTAAGGGACATTATCTTTCTTTTCATATCTTATTTAGTTATGCATGCACTAAATCTTAATGAACTTATATTAAGATGTTAATTAGTTTACCATTAGAAAATTCTAATAATAGGTATATGAACCTAACAATTGGTATCAAAGACAAGTTGTTGCATGCATAATCGATTTATAGTTTTTTCGAGTTATTAGTAACTTAATTAAAACTAAAAATTTGTGATTTATTAGATAAAGCCACGAAATCTTAATGCATGTTGTATATTATGGTCCTAAAATGTATTTCGGTCATTTTGATGATTTATGGTATTTTATTGTTCATTTTAATGATTTTTAGTTATTTTATTACATTTTAATGACTAAAATGGTAATTAAAATGCTAAAAATAGTTAAACTTAGTTTCTGACCTTGAAATTTGTATATGACCTCACATGAATATTTTACTTATTGTATGTAAAATTTCGTATAAATTTGATTGATTTTGCATGATTTATTATTTTTATGAGATAAAAATGGATTAAAAGGAGGTAAAATGGTTAAAAATAGTTAAATTTCGAAATAGACCATGAAATTTTAATTATTGTCACATGCATATTTTAATCACTGTGTGTGAAATTTAACATTAACTTGATTCATTTAGCTTGATTTATGAATTTTTAGTGTAAAAATGACATAAATAGTGACTATTTTAGCATAAATGGCTAAAAGAAATTACATGGCATGAGAAAATTGTTTTAGGTTGCATTTATATCCCACTTATCAGATCTAAAGTTGTAAAATTGATTGGATTAATTTTTGTATCCTCTAGATGTTTTATTTGAAAAAACAAATAAACTGCAACTATATTTTCTCAAAATAAATTCAAAAATTTTAAACCATGATTTTGACATTATGAGTGTCATGGATATATTTCAGAATGTTCAAAGATTTAAAATTCAAAATTTGAAATTATTGTAATTTAATTTGGATTTGTTTCATAAAAGTTATGATTTTAGGGTAAAAAATGAGCATAAAATTATATCAATTTGAGTTATTGTCAAAAATTGAGTAATGACTAATTTTTGAGTCCTAAAAGAGTTAGGATAATTAACTTGGACTAAAATATATTTTAGTATTATTTAGCGATTTTAATAAGTTAAAATCGTGCATTTCCATAAAACCGGGTTATATAATCGATATAAGTTAAATAGGGCGATTTGACACATAATTTGGCATGATAGACACATATTAAAATTCTTCATATTTCATTGATTGAATGTCATATTTTATTTATGTAATTTTGAATTATGTAATTTTATCTTAGTATGGCCTTAGTTTTAATCGATATTGCCCGTAATGTAAGGGGATATTGATTCGGTTGTAATTTAATGTGATCTCGTATCACTTTTATTTTATTAGTTTTTCATATTACAAATGTAAATAGGAATAGCTATGTATTTTTATTATTATTTGTAATTCCGGAGTTTTTTCAAGACGGTGCCATTCGGAAAGGCGTTCCGACAAACACGGTGTTCTTGGGAGGCGTGTCACTTGAAGATTTAAGAGACCAAAGGAGTTGGTTTCCGAATATGTAATAGATTATTTGATTTTCTATTTTAGGAAGGCCATATTAGGAATTTATTATTTGCTTTGCATTTCTTTTAATATGTTGCATGCATTTGCCAAATCGCCATAACAACACATGCATATCATATCGAGTCTTCGACCGTGTCAATTATAATTATCGATAATTCGGCATTTAGCTCACTTAAAATTGATAGATAATAAATTGACAAGACCTTTACTTTTGAAAGATTGAGACTTAGCCTTACCAAATAGTAGGAGGCCATGAATCTCAATTTCGTAAGGGGTACAATACGATTTTTCGGGGTGCTTCTATTGACGTTGGGTAAGTGTGGTAATAAGTAGTTATTACACTTCGAAAGTTTGGTTGATCTCAACGAAGGTATTTTGCGACCGTAGCCGCAATAGGTTCGGGCTAAAGATGAATTTAATGTAAAATCATCGACCGAGAGTTCTAATTGTAGAATCGGTTAAGAGGGTTAACCCACCAAGTTATATTAATAAAGATGTAGAGGACCCGTTGGCTCACATCCAAGTTAATATGAATTTTGGATCTCGGAATCATTTATTATAGTTGGGTAGAGGTCACTATATAAATGCTATACTTGTATTAATATTTACAAGTATTATAACGATAAATGTTAATTAATTTCCTTCATATCCATTTTGTAGTTATCTTTTTCGCAATGGGTTCAACCAACTCATTAACACCGATCACTATTGAATCATGTCACAAATCGTTCGACGATATTTGCTATCAAAACAACCTTGATACGACTAGAGAAATTCATTTTGGCATTGGTTCCGATGGTACTCTTAACTTCATTACTACTTCCTCACCTCCTATCATAACTAGCAACTTAGTGAATAAGTCTTGTGAAGACAATATCACTAACACAATGGGATCCTTGTCTTTGGAAGCAAGGAGAAATGAGAAGGCTAGTGGGAGTTTTCACAAAAGGCTTGCCATCAAGAAAAGAAAGTTCATGAAAAGGAAGAAAAATAAGAGGTTTAATTCAAACCATAGGGATTTGTTGGCTAGTGGGACTACCAATCATGTATGCCTTTATTGTCATGGCATGGGCCATTGGGTAAGGAATTGCCCCATATTTTTAGGTGATATCAATGATGGACTTGACGTTCCACTTGGTAATATTTCTTCTGAAATCTTTGTTATTGATATAAATTATACTTCCACCTCAACGTGGGTATTGGATACCGGTTGTGGTTCTCACCTTTGGGATCATTTACAGGGGCTTAGAAACGTGGAAAAACTAAACAAGGGTGATGTAGATCTCCGACTGGGAAATGGAGCTAGGGTAGCCGCCACTTCAGAAGGGACTTATGTACATGTTTTAGCTAATGGCTTTGAGTTGTACTTATATAATTGTTATTTTATACCTTCTTTATCTAAGAACATCGTTTCCGTTGCCATGTTAGACATGGACGGATTTTCTTTTGCTATTAAGAATAATTGTTGTCAAATTTCTAGGAATAACTTGGCCATAGGCCAAGGCACTTCAATTAATGACATTTATTTTCTTGAAACTTTTAACTCAAACAAAGATATCTATAACATTCAATCCAAAAGATTCAAAACAAGTGATCCAAATGAATCATACATTTGGCATTGTCGATTAGGTCATTAAATGAGAAACGCATCAAAAGGCTAGTGTCGACCGGAATTATTGGACCGTTTGATTTTCACTCATATGGAAAATGTGAATCTTGTCTCCTTAGCAAAATGATTCGTGCTCCCTTTAGTGGTAAAGGGACACGAGCAAGTGATTTGTTGGAACTAATACATACCGATGTATGTGGACCAATGAGTATCACCGCTAGTGGAAATTATGACTACTTCGTCACTTTTACCGATGGTTTAAATAGATATGGATATGTTTACTTAATCAAATATAAAAGTGAAGGATTTGAGAAATTTAAAGAATTTCAAAAGGAAGCAGAGAACCATTTGAACAAAAAGATTAAAGTACTACGATCCGATCATGGTGGAGAATATCTTAGCAATGAATTCGATTCTCACTTAAAAGATTGGGGAATTGTATCACAACTCACTCCACCAGGCACACCTCAACTCAATGGTGTTGCCTAAAGGAGGAATCGAACCCTACTAGATATGGTTCGATCTATGATGAGTCAAACGGATCAACCAGATTCGTTTTGGGGTTTTGCAATTTTAACGGCCATAAAATATTTAAACCAATGCCCAACCAAAGCTGCAGATAAAACTTCATATGAGATATGGAAGGAAAAAGTCCCAAACTTGTCATATATGAAACTTTGGGGTTGTTATGCTTATGTCAAGAATAAATATACCGATAAGCTAGCACCCAAATCTGACAAGTGTTACTTTGTAGGTTATCCAAAGAACACTCGTGGATATTACTTCTACAACTGTCATGAGAACAAAGTGTTTGTGGCTTATGAAGGTGTCTTTCTAGAATTGAATTACATTCTAGAAGACAGAGTGGGAGAAAATTTGAACTTGACGAAGTTCAAGAGCCACAAACTGGAGAAGGGGTGCAAGAAGATGTTCCTTCATCGTCTAATCAAGTTATTGTTCCTTCCGAACCTAGGAGGTCAGGTAGGGTTAGTCCCCAACCCAATCGATACGTGGGTATCATCGAGTTGGACGACGAACTGGACGTCTTACTTTTGGAAAGTGACGAACCCGCAACCTACAAAGCTGCAATTTCTAGTCCAAATTCAACTCTATGGCAAGAGGCCATGCAATCTGAGATAAAATCTATGCATGAGAACCAAGTATGGGACTTGGTTGATTTGCCTAAAGGTGTGAGATCCCTTGTAACACCTTCATACTCCAAGTGCCTTACCAGGACCACTTAAGGCATGGAAGTGCTACCATCTCGGTTACCCGAGGCAATGATAATCAAATGACAATAAGGAAACGTACTTAAATAGTAATAAAGTTTAAGTGATACAAGCCAAACTCCAAAACTGTTAAAAGGAACTACAAAGGTTCTCAAAACTATCAACTACTAAACAACTACAAAAAGTTCCGACATAGCGGAAGACTTCTAAAACTGCAATGTGGTGACTCATCCCAGCTATCCCATGCGCATCGTCTCATACCTGCTCAATAACTGCTCACCACCCTCGAATGGATCACCACAGTTTTTAAAACATTTAAACGGGGTCAGTACTAATTACACAAAATCAACAGCTGCAAAGAAACCATATTATAAACAACTCAATTAACACATCTCAAACTCCACAACTCCAGCTTATCTCCACATATCTGACTACACACTGAAGTATGTAGCCCTGGCACAGTACCCATCGCAACAAGTACTCCTCGCCGCCAATGGGGGACCGCGGCCGTTCCCACCTATGCCCCGCTCATCTCCATCGAGCGATAAACCCAAGTTCCTTAATGTGCACATCCCTTCTGTGGCGGGTTCCATAGAAGGCGAATCCAGGGCGTGAAGCCACTCCCGCAAGTGACTCCACTCAGCCAGGGACGCACCTCGAAGATCACAGACAGTTATCAATCAATCATCTTATACAAACAACACTTACCAACAACCGATGCCAATATGATAAAAGAATCAATCAATAACAACGACAACAACATCAACACCAATAATGCTATGTAATCAATACTGAGTAGGGAAACCCTACCTGGAATGAAAACACCACAGACGGTCTTAGCAGCTAATCAGAATCTCTTTTTAACGAATCCTCCTCCTACAACATACATGCATACAATTACTACCACAACCACATAAATCACCCAAAACCCCCAATATTACCCAATTAGGGTTTAACCAACCTCAACGAAACATTATAAAAATCATATAAAAAGCTTACCCTCGACGCAACGATCGCAACGGCGTAAAGAACGAGATGATCAGACACTCCTAGTCTTGGGGATTTGCTAATAATGGGAAGAACACAACTTACGTAATTTCTTTTCTTCTCAAAAAGGGCTTTTAGAATGATAAAAGAGTTTAGGAAAAGTGACGGAGGCTTTATATACTAATCCCGCATTATTAACAAAACCCGTCAAAATCATCCGTAAAACACACTTAATCTACCGAGTAAGTGACTTACTCGATCGAGTGCCCCTTACTCGATCGAGTCCCTAACTTACTCGATCGAGTACCGTACAGGCAGTCTACTTTTTTTGCGTAAAACGCTACTTATTCGACAGAGTAAGCCCCACTCGATAGAGTACCCATAGACACATAAAACCGTAGTATTACAGTCCTCCCTCCTTAAAAAGAACTTCGTCCCCGAAGTTCAACCCATAAACAAAAACAAAACACACTAACACCACTCTGACACAACAACATAACCAAAACTCAAAACACACCTCCCAACACATCACTCAACCCAACTCAAGATAACTACTAACTGTACCAAACCAACATAAAACATGCAAAAACTCTATGCGACCATCTCCTACCCCCCCCCCCCTCCCCCCCCCCCTAAAAGAAACATGGTTACGTCCCCGTAACCACACATACCTGATCAAAAAGAGACGGATACCGCTCCCTCATAGCCTCATCCGCCTCCCAAATAGCCTCCTCAACCTCATGGTTAGACCAAAGAACCTTAAGCAAGGCTGTTTCCCCATGTCTAGTTTTCCTAACCTTGCGATCAAGAATCTGTTTTGGCACCTCAAGATAAGACAAGGACTCATCCAACTCGATGTTCTCTACATGTAGCACATGTGAAGGATCACTCACATACTTTCGCAACTGAGACACATGAAACACATTATGCACTCTATCTAAAGTAGCTGGTAAAGCCAACCGGTAAGCAACCTCACCCACACGATCCAAAATCCCATACGGTCCTATAAACTTCTGACTCAGCTTCCCTTTCTTCCCAAATCTCATGACCCCGCGCATACGAGACACTTTCAAAAGAACCTTGTACCCAACCTGAAAGTCTATGGCACGACGATGTAAATCTGCATAACTCTTTTGTCGATCCTGGGCCGCTTTTGATCTTCTGTCTGATCAGCTTAACCTGTTCAACCATCTCTTGTACCATCTCTGGCCCTAAAACCACTACCTCAGCTCTATCATCCCAAAAAATCGGACTCCTACATCTCCTCCCATATAAAGCCTCAAACGGTGCCATGCATATACTAGTGTGATAGCTGTTGTTATAAGAAAACTCAATTAGGTCCAATCTCTGTTCCCAACTCTCACCAAAATCCATAACACAAGCTCGCAACATGTCCTCTAAAGTCTAGATGGCCCTCTCCGTCTGGCCATCAGTCGCAGGATGAAATACAGTACTCATCCTTAAGGTAGTTCCCATCAACTTTTGTAACTCTTTCCAAAACCGTGATATGAACCTCGCATCTCTATCGGACACTATATCCTTAGGAACCCCATGCAAACGAACCACATGCTTCTTATAAGCCAAAGCTAACTGTGCCTTGGTCTATTTATCTTTCATCGGCACAAAGTGAGCTGACATGGTCCGACGATCCACTATAACCCATATCATGTTGTTACCCTGTTGACTCCTCGGCAAACCCACTATAAAATCCATAGAAATGGACTCCCATTTCCACTCAGGTACCTCAAGAGACAGAATCTTACCTTGTGGACGTCGCTGCTCCCCTTTAACTCTCTGACATGTCAAACATCGAGCACAAACTCAGTTGTTTCCTTCTTTATCCCAGGCCACCAGAAAGTCTTCTTCAAATCTTTATATAGTTTGTCACCGCCTGGATGTACCGAATAAGGTGTGCAATGAGCCTCTCTCATAATTATCTTTTTCAACTCCTCATCACTAGGAACACATCATCTCCCATCAAATCTCACACTGCCATCTGTATGAATAGAGAATCTAGACACTGTTCCTTTCTCTACTCCAGCTCTCCACTCCTCAATCTTAGGATCCAACACATGTTTCCTGCGAATATCATCATAAAGATCTGGCTCCACTGTCAAATTCCCTATAACATCCCCTTTCTTTATCATATGTATCCCTAACTTCCCCACCTCATCTCTCAACCTCATCAAAGACATAGCTGCTCAAAGAGAATGCACACTCTTCTTGCTCAAGGCATCTGCAACCACATTAGCCTTCCCTTCATGGTATATAATATCCATGTCATAATCCCCAATCAGCTTCATCCACCTCCTCTGTCTCATGTTCAACTCCTTTTTAGTGAAGATGTACTTGAGACTCTTGTAATCTGAAAACACCTTAAAGATCGCCCCATAAAGATTGTGCCTCCAAATCTTGAGAGCGAACACAACCGCACCCAACTCTAGATCATGTGTTGGGTAATTCTCCTCATAAGGAAAACACTTTCCCGTTCTGCATCAACAAACAACCTAGACCATTCTTTGAAGCATCTGTATACACCTTAAAGTTCTCACTCCCTTCAGTTAATGCTAAGATTGGAGCTGTGGTCCAACGCTCCTTTAATGTTTGGAACACCGTCTCACAACTTTCATCCCAACGAAACCTGTTCTCTTTCCACATCAAAGCTGTCATAGGTCTGGCTATCTTGGAGAAATATTTCATGAACCGTCGATAGTACCCTGCCAAACCCAAGAAACTCCTGATCTCAGCCACATTCGTCGGTGCTTCCCACCGAGTAACTTCATCTATCTTTGCAGGATCCACGGCAACACCCTTCTTTGAAATCACATGCCCCACAAAAGCAACTTCCTCTAACCAGAACTCATACTTGGACAACTTTGCATACAGCTGATTGTCTCGCAAAGTCTGTAACACTATCCTCAAATGCTCCTCATGTTCCTCCTTAGTCTTGGAAAAGACTAAGATATCATCTATAAAGACCACCACAAATCGATCCAAGAACTGACTGAAGGCCCGGTTCATCAAATCCATAAACACTGTTGGTGCATTAGACAACCCTAACGGCATCACAACATACTCATAGTGACCATACCTTGATGTAAAAGCTGTCTTCGGTATGTCCTCCTCCCGAATCTTCACCTGATGATAACCCGACCTTAAATCGAACTTAGAAAAGACCGTTGCACCGTTCAACTGATCAAACAAATCATTTATCCTTGGCAAAGGATACTTGTTCTTCACTGTAACTCTGTTCAGCTCCCTATAATCGATGCATAACCTCAAGCTCCATCTTTCTTTTTCACAAACAAGACCGGTGCTCCCCACGGTGATAAACTAGGTCTAATGTATCCCTTCTCAATCAAATCATCCAGCTGTTTCTTCAACTCCTCCAACTCTTTAAGACCCATACGGTACGGTGCCTTAGAGATTGCCCCGTCCCCGGTTTCAACTCAACACTGAAATCTATCTCCCTCTTTGGTGGCAACCCCGGTATCTCTTCTGGAAAGACATTTGGAAACTCTCCCACCACTGGTATTTGCTCAACTGTCGGACTCTCCATACGATGATCCCTCACATGGCACAAGATCAACGGACACCCCTTCCTCAGATAAGATTTCAAGGTCACTGCTGCAATCAACTTAAGTTTGGGTTTGACAACCAACCCACGATAAGAAACACTAATCCCCTTAGGACCTCTCAAAGAAATCCTCTTTTGATGACAATCTATCTTATCCTTGTACTTACCCAACCAGTCCATACCAACTATCATCTCAAAACCCTCTAAAGGAAACTCTAACAAGTCCACTGGTAGGTCAACTTGCCAAACTATCATAGACACACCTCTATACAACTTCCCACAAGATACAGACTCACTCGACAGTATAACAACTCCCTCTTTTACAGACTCATACTCACTCAAAGCCAACAGCTTAGCATGACTCGAAGTTACAAATGATTGTGACGCTCCCGAATCAAACAAAATAAAGGTAAAGACTCTATTAACAAGAAACGTACCAGTGATAACGTGAGCATCATCCTTTTCTTCTATATTCTCCATCATAAACAGCTTACCACTGGTCTTCCGCCCACCTCCCTGGACAGTACACATTGAGGTAGACGGCTTAGCAGCCTACCCCTGGTTGTTGTCGTTCGTTGCCGGTCTCTGATATGAATTACCGCCATTGTAGTTAGCCCCACCATTGTTGTTATTCTGACCACCCTGGTTATTCCACGACCCAGCCGGCCTGTTACTAGCATAACTCTGCGAAGGACCCTGAGAAAAACTCCCCTGAGACAGTCTCTGGAAACCCCCACTCACAACACTAGAGCACTCATGCCTCTTGTGGCCCATACCACCAGAGTTAAAACAAGTCATACCCCAACTGCTACTACCACCACCACGACCACGCCCATAAGAAACCCCAGCACTAAACCCTGAACATGAAGAGTACGCTCTCACCTGGCTATGGCCGCTTCTCTTATAACTAGACTGACCACCACCCTCACTCTGAGCCTTCCTCTTCTCAGAAGCTCTCTCTCTGTTCTCCTTGGTCATCTCTACCATCCTCCCGGCTTTCCCTACTCGCTCATACACTTCCTTAACATCTGTAAGGACCCCTACCGGTAACTTCTCCATAATATTGGGTGTCAACCCCTTTTCAAACCTCAACGCCAAGTTCTCTAGGTTCAGCCCCATGTCCTCTGCATACCTCGACTTCTCGTTAAACTTATGGTAGTACTCAGCAACGGTAATGTCAGATGTCATCTTAAAATCATCAAACTCCTCTCTCAGCTTAGTACCCACATGCTCTGGTACAAACTCTCGCCTCATAGCTTTCTTAAACTCACTCCATGGTATCGCAGGTAACCCCTGTTTCACATATATATTCAAAGCACTCACCTTAACCTTGTCCCACCACTCACCAGTTGCATCCCTCAAGTAGAACGCAGCTTCTTCCACTCGAAGCTCCTCTGGTCGATGAACCAAATTAAGTATATTCTCCATCTCCCTATGCCAATTATCCAGCAGAATTGGCGCCCCAGTTCCCAAGTACTCCTTAGGATTAAACCTCGCTATATGCACACTAATCTTGGAGTGATCTGGCCTCGCTTCCTTATCTTTCCCTACTCTCTTCAAAGCCTCAGTAAGAGCATCTTGGTGCTCCAACATCTTAACAATCTCGTCCACACTCATGTTTTCGGCCCTAGCATATAAAGCGTTTCTTTTTGGTGGCATCTTGGAACTATATAAGAAAAGGTAAACATGAACACACATCCCATATCTTAAAACACGAAAACGACCTATGTAAAACCCACTCGATCGAGTACCACAACCCACTCGATCGAGTTGAGGCCACTCGATCGAGTTGCCCTCTTACTCGATCGAGTGCCTTGACTCCAGAAACTGACCAGAAAGCTCCCAAAAACACACTCGATCGAGTGAACCTCCCACACGATCGAGTTGACTCCACTCGATCGAGTGCCCTATCCTACTCGATCGAGAGCCCAAAAAAAGACTACTGTCCAAAAATGCAAAACCACCTACTCGATCGAGTTGACCCCACTCGATCGAGTCACTCACCTACTCGATCGAGTGCTTCCCGCTCAATCGAGTCATGCAGACTCGTACACTACCCGCTTGTTCAAACTCACACCTCCAACTATATATACTTTTATGCAAATCGACAAACAACAACATATATATATACATATCTCTTTGTATACTAAAAAAAAAAGTAACTTTCCTTCCGTATTTCTAATATTCCATGTTATAAATCAACTATCATGCCCTTCATGCATTCAACTAACAATATATAAAATCATATCATCATCTTCTTTCCCTACACATCTCCGATCCTCCACATGCATGCATCCACCGATTCATACCACACATTTCTATATAGATACACAGTTCACAAGATAAACACATAGCGATCCCGACACACACCCCATGGTGACCGGTTCAATATTGTAGGGTGAGTTCGCGACTTTAGGATGTCTCCTAAGTCTTTGCATTAGCTCCTACAACTTCTACCCCGGGTTCATTTTACATTGACTCCCTATGTTCATTAGGTTCATTGGTTACAGGTTTCAAGAACCTGGCTCTGATACCACTTTGTAACACCCCCATACTCCACGTGCCTTACCAGGACCACTTAAGGCGTGGAAGTGCTACCATCTCGGTTACCCGAAACAATGATAATCAAATGACAATAAGGAAATGTACTTAAATAGTAAAAAATTTTAAGTGATACAAGACAAACTCCAAAACTGTTAAAAGGAACTACAAAGGTTCTCAAAACTGTCAACTACGAAACAACTACAAAAAGTTCGACACAGCGGAAGACTTCTAAAACTGCAACGTGGTGACTCATCCCGGCTATCCCATGCACATCGTCTCATACCTGCTTACCACCTCCGAATGGATCACCACAGTTTTTAAAACATTTAAACGGGGCCAGTACTAATTACACAAAATAACCAACTGCAAGGAAACCATATTATAAACAACTTAATCAACACATCTCAAACTCCACAACTCCACCCTATCTCCACATATTGCCTACACACTGAAGTGTGTAGCCCTACCAGAGTACCCATCGCAACAAGTAATCCTCGCCGCCAGTGGGGGACCGCAGCCGTTCCCACCTAAGCCCCGCTCATCTCCATCGAGCGATAAACCCAAGTTCGTTAATGTGCACATCCCTTCTGTGGCGGGTTCCACAGAAGGCGAATCAGGGGCGTGAAGCCACTCCCGCAAGTGACTCTACTCAGCCAGGGACACACCCCGAAGATCACAGACAGTTATCAATCAATCATCTTATACAAACAAGACTTACCAACAACTGATGCCAATACAATAAAAGATTCAATCAACAACAACAACAACGACGACAACAACATCAACACCAAAAATTCTATGTAATCAATACTGAGTAGGGAAACCCTACCTGGAATGCAAACACCACAGACGGTCTTAGCAGCTAATCAAAATCTCTCCTCAACAAAACCTTCTCATATAACATACATGCATACAATTACTACCACAACCACATAAATTACCCAAAACCCCCAATATTACCCAATTAGGGTTTAACCAACCTCAATGAAACATTATAAAAATCATATAAAAAGCTTACCCTCAACACAACGATCGCAACGGCGTAAAGAACGAGATGATCTGACACTCCTAGCCTTGGGGAATTGCTAATAATGCGAAGAACGCAACTTACGTAACTTCTTTTCTTCTCAAAAAGGGTTCTTAGAATGATAAAATAGTTTAGGAAAAGTGACGGAGGCTTTATATACTAATCCCGCATTATTAACAAAACCCGTCAAAATCACACGTAAAACACACTTACTCGATCGTGTAAGTGACTTACTCGATCAAGTGCCCCTTACTCGATCGAGTCCCCAACTTACTCGATCGAGTACCCTACAAGAAGTCTACTGTTTTGCATAAAAAGCTACTTACTCGACAGAGTAAGCCCCACTCGATAGAGTACCCATAGACACATAAAACCGTAGTATTACACCCCTTCAATGCAAATGGATCTTTAAAGTGAAGAATGGTATAGAAGGGCATGATGATGTCTATAAAGC
Source organism: Silene latifolia (assembly GCF_048544455.1). Lineage (NCBI taxonomy): Eukaryota > Viridiplantae > Streptophyta > Magnoliopsida > Caryophyllales > Caryophyllaceae > Silene > Silene latifolia. The sequence continues at coordinate 67,923,194 of NC_133535.1, read as the reverse complement.
GAGGCTAGTTGCGAAAGGTTTCACCCAAGTTCATGGTTTACACTATGACGAAACCTTTGCCCCCGTAGCCATACTTAGATCAATTCGGATTATGTTAGTGATTGCCGCATTTCATGATTATGAAATATGGGAAATGGATGGAAAAACCGCCTTCCGAAATGGGTATTTAGAGGAGGAAGTTTATATGACACTATCCATGGGTTTTGTACATCCTAAAAATCCTAACATGGTGTGCAAACTTAAGAGATCCATCTATGGTCTTAAGCAAGCATCGAGAAGTTGAAATCATCGTTTTGATCATGTAATAAAAGAGAATGGTTTCACTCGAAGTGTCGAAGAACCATGTTTATACATGAAGTTTAGTGGAAGCAAAGTCATCTTTCTTATCTTGTATGTAGACGACATACTTCTCGTTGGCAATGATATACCAATGCTTACCTCTGTTAAGGGGTGGCTAGGGAATCATTTCCAGATGAAATATTTAGGAGAGGTACAACGCATATTGGGTATCCAGATCTATAGAGATGGATCTAAGAGGATATTGGCACTAAGTCAAGAGTCTTATATTGATAAGGTTCTTCGACGTTTTAACATGGACAACTCTAAGAGGGGTTTTATGCCAATGGGTAGTGGGGTTATATTGAGCAAGTCTCAGTCACCCACAGAACCTGAACATGTTGAACACATTAAATTGATCCCTTATGCTTCCGTCGTTGGATCAATCATGTATGCCATGATATGCACTCGTCCCGATGTATCATATGCTTTGAGAATGATAAGTAGATATCAAGCCAATCCAGGTGAGAGTCACTGGATAGCCGTCAAGTATATCCTTAAGTACATGAGAAGAACTAAGGATTCATTCTTGGTGTTTGGAGGAGATTCCAAGCTAAGTGTGAAGGTTTACACTAACTCGAGCTTTTAAACTGATAGGGATGATTTGAAATCCCAGGCTGGCTTTCTTTTCATGATTAATGGTGGGGCGGTTAGCTGGAGGAGCTTCAAAGAGTCGGTCATTGCGGATTCTACGACGGAGGCTGAGTACATTGCAGCATCGGAAGCTGCCAAAGAAGCCGTGTGGATTAGGCAATTTTTGGAGGGGCTAAGAATAGTTCCTACCGCCAAGGATCCTATCACGATATTCAGTGATAATAGTGGGGATATCTTTCAGGCTAAAGAGCCCAAGTCTAGTAACAGGTTTAGACACGTACTTAGAAAATTTCATGTAATTAGAGATTTCATTGAAAGGAAGGAAATAGCGATATGTAAGGTTAGGACGGATGATAACATTGCTGATCCTTTAACCAAGCCTTTATCGCAGGCTAAGCTTGACCGACATGTTATTTCCATGGGTCTAAAATGCATGCCAAGTTTATATAGATTATAAGATATGAAATGAAAAACTTTATTTTTGGTTTATATATGATAATCACATTTATCGTTTGAGTTTCTTTATGCAAACTCATTTATTTATTACTTTGTTATATCCAAATAGGTTGTTGAGACAATTTTGAACCCTATTAAGTGAACTGGATTAACATAGTATTCGCCCCTAGTTACTTATTGTAGATACCTCATTTCTGCACCTCCCGCAAACCACCCGGTGATGATTGGGCCGCATGTTTGGTACGCGGAACGATTTGTGACAATTCGTAAGATTATCGTCAAGTGATTGCTCAAATATTAATATCTACCTCTTAGTGGTCATCTACGTCCCGATACGGTCGTTTTGACAGTAATTAGAGTACATTTGGAGTCCGGGCCTAAAACCGTCTTCATTTTCTGATAACCGTTAAATCCCGAGTCAGAATGTTCTGGAATGTTCCGGATATTTCTATTCCATATTTCATAATTTTTATCTTTTGGTAAACAATTTCCCGTAATATTCACATAAGATATTAAGGAAAACCGAATTATTTCCGTCCTACCATAACTTAAACACGGAAATCTTTCTTCCGCAGGAGGAAACCCCTTGGGAACAGACGCAGCAGGTGCTGCGCCTCTTCCAAGAGACGCAGTGGCTGATGCGCCGCTTCCCAGGTCCTTTTCTGCGTTTTTTTCGTATCTTTTTCATATCTTTCCGAGATTCACTTCCAAAGAGTCTCCGAAACCCTAATTCCTTCACGTGATTAGTATAAATAGGAGCCTTCGCTCCTCATATTTCTCACGCGAGTGTCCGCCCTTCTCTTCTCCCTTTGCATTCTAGACCTTTGTTCTTACTTTTTGGCGTTTACGTGCTTGAACATTCGACCACGTAAGCTCGGATCCTTCTGAGTACCAGCCTCGTTTGCATGACCGTCCAATTTGACCAACTCCACATCAATCAACTTAATTAATCTAATCGTTTTCCTATTACGAGGGCACTTTCTTTGCATTCGCGTCGAGCATCACTAATCGATATCTTAGTCCTTCTCGTTTTGTCAACATGTAAGTCTGAGGGTGTATAATCTATCTTTTATTCATTGTATTTTAATTATTGTATCACAATTGTAAGGTTTATGTCGAAAACATCTCTTAAAATCGATTTCTAAACCATGCTTTAAAAACCTCTTTTTACGGATTTCCAGAAGACTAACCGTCGAGAAAGGAGCAACTACTGCGCCTCTTCGAAGGAGCGCAGTTCCTGCTGCGCCTCTTCGTGAGGCTGCCGCAGTTCCTGCTTCCTTTCTTCTTCGTTCGTCCTCTGTTATTCGTCAAAATTCCTTTACTTGTTTCGTTTGTTTGTTAATTCTTCATCATGATAGCATATAATTCACATGTATATTATAATCATCATCATTAATATGTTTTAATCATCACAAATCCGACTTAAATCCCAAATAATCCAATATTTGCGGGTTTTCGTCATTAAATTCAATTCCGGGTTATAGAGATTCAATTCATCAATATTGGGTTTCTGGATTTCGTCTTTGATATAGTTTTCATCTGTCTTATGTCGTATTCATCACATATTCGTCATTAATCTATCATATCTAACTTAATTAATTGATTTAATTTGTTTAGCTTGTTAATATCGTTCACTCCTGTAATTAATCCATCTTAATTCCGTCTTATTCATGTTTTACTGTTTTTATGACCCATTCACATGTAAATAACCCATTAATCACTTTCATCCGAGTAAATAATTTTAATCGATCATTAAATTCATCAATGAATATTAACAACACGCAATTCTGGCTTCACAGCCAGAATTCAGGTCAGGAACAGACGCAGCGTCTGCTGCGCCTCTTCCAAGGGACGCAGCTCTGCTGCGCCTGTTCCTGGTTGATTTCTGTCTCTGAACTCCGTTTTTGCCTTGACCTAGTTTATTTAGTTTACGTATAATTGACTATTATTCGTATTATCGCCTTCTGTTTTGTTCGTTAATTTATTCTTTTATTCTTTTTCTCAAATTATCCGTTTTAAAGGTATTTTCGACATAAATCACCTAACCCAATGTAATTATTGTAATTTTCATTATTGTTATTTATAATTATTGTATTTCTTGTATCATTTGTATGTTTTCATATGTAATTGAACATTAAATTCTACTTCGACCCTATTGTATGTTAAATTAATTGTCCACCGACTTAGTATTAATTCTCACATGCTAGGATTAAAACTTGGATGTTGCATTGCATGCATATAGCCGACGATATATCAAGTACGAATAACTTCCCTAATCATTAGTAGAGGCCGCTATCGAGGCGGGCGGGTTTAGGTGTTCGATCAAAAGAGCTTCCTAATACGTACCCTCACCCCTTACTCAAGATATCTGTGAACACCCGTGTTCATTGGCATCCACGAGAGTCATTCTAGACATAGAATGCTAAGGGTAACGATTGCTTAGTGTTCATGTCACTACTTTGTGTCTTGACATGACACGAGGTATTCGAACGGTTCCAATTTCCCATAAAAATTGGTGGCGACTCCATACAAAATGCAAACGCTTGTTTCTCTTTCCTCCCAAGCGCTCCCGTGGGCCCCCGCTGTCCACAGTTTGGCGACTCCGCTGGGGATAATACACTTACGTGTAGCAAGGGTGAAACTTGAACAAGGTTAGGGAATAGTTTGTACAAGACAATTGTCGGTTTTCATAACTCGGTCTTCCTAGACCGTTTTATTCGGCCTTCATAGGCCCAACCCAACCCATTCGACCAATCGTCCCATCTAAACGGTCCTAATTCTTATTTGGGCTTAAGGATGGATAGCGATTGACGTCATCCATACCATGATGTTTACTCTTGTTTGTATCAAGGGCCTTCACTACTTGAGGAAATGGACTAGGAATCGGCCTTACTCTTGTTTGGTACGAGCCTCTCCACAGACTTCGGGTTTGATGGTTCGGTATGGCAACCCACCCTTTAAACCAAAACCTTTTTAAATGCACTCAGCATCCTGTTATAATGCTTGTGTAAATGTTTGTACCTTAAGTGATCACCATTTCTAAACAAAACCATGACAATTTTTCAAAAATCAAAACCCATTTTCAAACAAAATTTCGAAATAGGCCTTCAATTAGCGCAAAATCCGGTCGAAACTCTGTCCGTTTGCCGTGTCAAAATTCGGGCCACAAGCCCATTTTAAAACCTCACTTCGAGTCCACTCCTACAACTACACTATAGTTGACTAGGACACACATTTTCAAAAACCTTGTCTTTCTTCAAAGCTCACTCAACACAAGTGGCACACACCCACTTCACGAGTCAAAACATTTCTTTCTTTTAGCAAGTGTGTTAGAATGGTCGATCGTGTTTTGATTCGTCGCCGATCTCTTATCCAGTTTCAAGATGCATGGATCCAGCGAAACAAACCTCCACCAACTTCAAGATGGTAATGATCGAATCCTAGCCGCGCTAGCCCAAATGCAAGTCACCCAAGACCAAGTCTATGACCGCCTTGAACTCATTGAGGGCCGTATCTATGCCGTAGAGGGAAGGTTGCCTCCTCATGAAAGTGAAGTTCTAGGTGACTCCGATAACGAATCCAAGGATGAAAATCCTCTCATGGGGATGACTGTAGCCGAGAAAAGACTCCAATACTTAGAGGAGCAATTGATGTACCTTAAGGGGGATGGCATTTATAGGGAGAACAATCGCAAGTATGAGGCCGTCAATTCCAAATTGCCAACTAACTTCAATATGACGGATATCCCTAAATTCAAGGGACACGAGAACCCTTTGAACCACATCCGTGCCTTCAAGGATTACATGTCTATCAAAGGCATCAAACCCGAGATGTTCTTAAGGATCTTTCCTTCATCTCTTGACACTATCCCAAAGCAATGGTTCTACTCCTTAGATCAAAAGAAGGTCGCTACTTGGGAGGATGCCGCAATCGAGTTTTCTAAACAATACGCGGATAATGCCGAGATCCAAGTCAGCATGCGCACTCTAGAGGTTCTTACCCAAAATGACAAAGAAGGATTCACCGACTTCCTAAGTAGGTGGAGGAAGACTAGAACCCAACTAGTTGAACGCCCGGATGAAGCTACCTTTGTGGAGAAGTTTGTGGATAATCTCAAACCCATCTATGCCAATCATTTGAGATACCAAAACATCAAAACTTTCAAGGACTTAACCGTACTAGGGACAAGGATTGAAGATGAAATCCGTAAAGGACTCTTGTCCAAAACGGTAGGTCGAGGATATCAAGATTCCACAAGTCGTTCATACGGCTCTACTAGCAAGGCCGATGAAGTTAACCTTCTCGAGCCATCCAATAAAAAAACCCCACCAAGGAAATTCACAAATCTTGAGGACACTTACTCCAACGCTCTAAAAAGGTTAATGAAGCAAGGAAAACTCCAACCCATTGGACCTACTCCCGAACCCGAAAGGAAGTCCAAATTATGGGATGAGAACTCGTACTATGAATACCATAGGGGCAAGGGACATGACACAGAAAAATGCTACAAGTTGAAAAACGTGCTTCAAGACATGATTGAAGATGGTCGATTGCCAATACCACCAGGAGGTAAACCCAACAACACTGAGAATCCTCTTGGAGTTCTGGTGATTACAAGTGACGAATCTACCTTAGATTGCTCGCATCTTATCTCCCCGAAAGAATAGGTCATTAATGGGATATGGACGGATAGTGAGGAGGATGTCTATCTCCAAGACCTTCCCTTAATCAAGAGCACCAAAAGCATCATAGATGAGATCATTACCACACCGCGTTAATCACAGAAACCAACGCAAGACAGCAGAAAGGATGGAGAAAATCAATCAAGTGGACCAACAATCAAGGAAGACTCTTCAAGCTCACCACTGGAGAAGGAGAGATGTTCAAAGGAGAACCAGAAGACGATGAGTTCGAGTCGGAGTCGGAGTCAGAGTCGGAGTCTAGAGAAGTCATTAGAGAGTCGACTCCTGTCGTCATCCCCACTCCCTTTGTTTCTCCTAGCTTAGCCTCGAGTAATCACAGTAGTTCGGGAAATGCCCCAACCACTGTCCCTTTGCCGCCACTGACCATGGATCAGTTGGCTTCTTTGTTTCAACTCTACTCAAATCTTAATATGAATAAATCAGGTTTTGCTTACTCTTTGTGTTATCTTGAGTGCAATTCTGTTTACGATGATACTGAGAATGACCAAGACCCAGACTCGATCGAAATACCTCCCTATGTAGCCAAAGAAATACTACAGGAAGGGGAAGGGGGACCAGTAATAGAGGACACCGAACCCATCAATGTAGGAACGGAACTAGAACCCCAAGAACTTAGGATAGGGACTACCTTGAGCTCTACCGAACGGGCCGATTTCATAGACCTCCTAAACGAATTCAAAGACGTTTTCGCTTGGTCCTACAAAGACATGCCAGGGATCGACAGGGATATCGCCGAACACAGGATTCCAATCAAGCCAGGTTTCAAACCTGTAAAACAGAAGCTTCGACGAATGAGGACAGAATGGGCTCTAAAGTTTCCGAGTATTCTGACTGGGTAGCCAACATAGTACCCGTACCCAAAAAGGATGGGAGAATCCGTGTTTCTGTTGACTTTAGGGACTTAAACAAAGCAAGCCCTAAGGATGACTTCCCTCTACCTCACATCGACATATAGGTGGACAATACCGCTGACCACGCGTTACTATCCTTCATGGACGGGTATGCGGGTTATAACCAAATCAAAATGGCCATGGAAGATATGCATAAGACCGCCTTTATCACCCAATGGGGAACCTATTGCTATACGGTCATGCCGTTTGGATTGATCAACGCCGGAGCTACATATCAACGCACCGCAACTACACTCTTACATGACATGATGCACAAAGAAGTTGAGGTATACGTAGATGACATGATTGTCAAGTCCAAGGAAAGAGAGGGGCATATTGCGAACCTTCGCAAATTCTTCGCAAGACTACGAAAGTACAACATGAGGCTCAATCCTCAAAAATGCACATTCGGGGTAACATCCGGCAAACTCCTGGGATACGTTGTTAGCCAACGAGGTATAGAAATAGATCCTTCCCAAATCAAAGCTCTGATCGAAATGCCACAACCTCAAACAGAAAAAGAAGTCAGAGGATTCCTGGGAAAAGTGCAGTATATAAGTCGATTCATATCGAAACTTACCATGATTTGTGAGCCTATCTTCAAGAAGCTCAAGAAAATGGACCACACCATGTGGGATGATGATTGTCAAAAGGCGTTTGACCGAATCAAGGAGATATTGGCTAAAACACCAGTGCTCATGCCACCACAACGAGATCAACCTCTTGGTTTATATCTCACAATAACCGAAACAGCCATGGGTGCCATGCTGGCTCAAACTGTAGGAAGTGAAGAAAGGGCCATCTACTACCTTAGTAAGAAGTTCTTGGAGTACGAGTGCAAATACTCACAACTCGAAAAGACATGCCTCGCTCTTATGTGGGCAACGAAGAAGCTACGCCATTACATGCTTAGCTACTCCGTAAAAATATACTCCAAAATGGATCCAGTCAAATACCTCTTCGAGAAACCCGTCTTCAACGGACGTTTAGCAAGATGGACCCTGATGCTCTCAGAATTCGACCTTAAATACGTTCCACTGAAAGTTATTAAAGGTCGCGCCGTCGCCGAGTTTTTCGCAGAAAATCCCATCAATGACGCACAAACAATAGATACTTGGTCATTTCCAGACGAGGATATACTCCAAACTGATGTAGACTCCTGGGACTTTTACTTCGATGGAGCATCAAACTTAAGAGGATTTGGAATAGGAGTGTTGCTCATTTCTCCTGAAGGCGAGCATACACCAATTGCAGTCAAACTCGACTTCGAGGTGACAAACAATGATGCAGAATACGAAGCTTGTCTCATTGGACTACAAGCGGCAGTGAGCTTAGGCATTAAAAACCTCCGAGTACATGGGGATTCATCACTGATCATCAACCAAGTTACAGGATCTTGGAAAATTCGAAGCGAGAGCCTCGCACCTTATCAGGCTAGAATAGACCAAGTCGCTCAATTCTTTGATCACGTAACCTACCTACACCTACCTCGGGAAGAAAATCAATTTGCAGACGCTCTTGCGAAACTTGCATCTTTGATTAATATGCCAGATCACATGGTGGAAATGCCTTTGTGCATCAAACGACGGTCAGAGCCGGCTTATGTCCACCAAATCACCGATGAAGAGAGAGATCGCGCAGGAACCCTGGTTCCAAGCAATCCTGAATTTTAATCTTAATGGTACCTATCCACCGGATATGGACAAAAGGGGACAACGTGCTATACGCCTACTCGCTTCCCAATACGTTCTCATGCAAGGGGAATTATACAAAAGAACACCTCTTGGTGTAGTCCTACGTTGCCTTGATCATTCATAGGCACGAAAGGTGATGGAAGAAGTCCACGACGGAGAATGCGGTCCTCACATGAGTGGGCCCATGATGGCGAAGAAAATCACACATTTGGGATATTATTGGACCACAATGGAATCCGATTGCATCAAATACGTAAGATATTGCCATAATTGCCAAATCTTCGGGAATGTACAACATGTCCCTCCTTCATTGCTCTATACAATGACATCCCCTTGGCCATTTTCTGCATGGGGAATTGACATAATCGGGAAGATAACCCCGGCTGGAACAGAAGGTCACTGTTTCATCCTAGTAGCAATTGACTATTTCACCAAGTGGGTAGAAGCGGCTTCCTACACTAGTCTTACAACTAAAAATGTGGCAAAGTTCATACAAAACAACATCATCTGTCGATATGGTTGCCCACATGAGATCATTAGTGATAATGGATCACATTTCCAAGCTGAGACCGAGCAATTGCTAGCCAAATACAAGATTAAGCATCACCACTCTTCGCCATATAGACCACAGACTAACGGCGCGGTAGAGGCGGCAAACAAGAATGTTGTCACGATTCTCAAGAAAATGATTGACAACTATAGAGATTGGCCAAGCAAGATACCCTTTGCTTTGTGGGGGGTATCGTACATCTGTTAGGACGCCCACTGGGGCTACTCCTTTCTATTTGACATACGGTATGGAAGCTGTACAACCAGTCAAGCTAGAAATACCATCCTTGCGTATTTTACTTGAAAGTCAAATCCCGTAAGCCGATTGGAAGAGGGATAGATATGAAGAACTCATCCTCCTGGATGAACGTAGGCTACGCGCCTTGCATAATATCCAAACATATCAAGCACGTATCAAACGAGCTTTCAACAAAAGGGTTAGGCCAAGAAACATCAAAGAAGGAGACTTAGTACTTAAATCGGTTAGAGCTCTTTTACCTGTTGACCCACGAGGAAAATTCAAACCTAATGGGGCCGGACCATTTCTAGTCAAATCCATACTTCCAGGGGGTGCGGTTAGAATAACAGACCTAGACGGGAATGAGTTTTCAAACCCAACAAACCTCGACCAACTAAAACGATACTATGCCTAGAATAGGAAGAAAAACGCGCCTCGTGTAACCCCATGTGTCGCTCTTGTGGCACTAAATAAACGGCCCCTGGCCAAGCTGAAATAAGCTAATGTCACTGTGCTCTTGCATTTTGACAAATTTGTCATCCTCGTATCATCAAATAAACTAAATTTGCACCTTCAGAGTAAGAAAAAGCTCATGCTTATTTTCTAAGTTCATTACAATCTCTTGCTTAGAACAATTATTCTTTTACATTTACTCGAACTACGCGCAAGTGTTTGATTTCATTTTTTTAAGTGAATACGTAGGCAATCCTTCACAGGATTCAACCCATTATATCTAAAATGTAAATAGAAGGACACTTGCATTGCATTTGAAATTCGACAAGAATAATAAATAGAAAATCACAACGGTTTCATAACCATTTAACCTTTTTTTATTTCATCCATTTTCTAATAATAAATAGTACGCTACATAATAAAAATAGAATAGGCTAAGATTCTAAAAACCCCACCTTTTTATTACAACAATAAATAATAATAATAATCGAATAATAAATAAAGACTCAAGCTATTCCTCCATCTTCCCCTTGCCCTTGTCATTCTTATCATATTTCTTGTCACGGCCTCGAGCCGGACGCTCTTGCGCCACTTCAGACCTAATAACCAACGGTCTTTCTCGAGGCCTAGCTTTTCCATTCTTTCCAATCACCATTTCTGCGACAGGAGTAGTCTTTGGTTTCTTCGAAGGATGAACAACTTGAAACCCAGCTTCTTCTTCTCCCTCTGTCAGATGCTTCTCCTTCTCTTTCTCTACCTCGCGCACCTTGTAGTCAACGGGCTCGCGCTTCCTCAATCTCTCGCGCTCTTCCGGAGTAGTGGCCTTTCTCCATCTCAGATAAGAATCCGACACCCACAAGGCATTAGCAGAGAAATTCAAGAACCACATGTTTCTTTGGGCCCATTTAATAGCCCACTCTCTTCGGCTCTCCGTAGTAAGCGCCCTAGCAGTCTGCGGGACGGTATCCAGCTTCGGGATCGTCTGTTTCAGCCCAACTTGTCTCATCAGCCTTTCCGGGAAGATGCACACCATAAACTCCAATCCAGAAATGCGCACGGACCTAGTAGGATCCAAAGAAGACACTCTAGTGACAGATTTGAGGTGCCACCATGGTACGACCCACCTAATCAAGGGACCATCATCACTCTTCAGTTTGTTCTTCCAGTAATCACAGACCCGAGTGAAGTCCACCATGTACAACCTCGTCCTCATCGCAATCGAGCAGGCATGATAGGAAAGCACATGAACTGGGGGCTCGATCAATCGGAGCCGTTCCATAAGCCAAACCTACCAAAAGCGGGTATTAGAAAACAAAAAAAAACGAAAAAAAAAAGAAAAAAAGAAAAAAACGAAAAGAAAAAAGAAGAAAACAAAAAGAAAAATGTCTTTTACCTGCAAAATGACGGGACTTTCCAAATACGGTAGGTCGTGGTTGGATTTCCTATTATCCAAGCCCAAAAGAATCTCTCCTAAGCATAAGCAAGCTGGGCTCCTGCGCAGCTCCATTTGCTCAACAAGGCCCAGAAGACGGGGATCACCTCTCAAGTCTTCATCAACATGCCCTTGGAAGACATACACATGTAACAAGCAAAAGCCAAATGCCCTCCGCCTAGCAACATGAGAAACGGTGGGGTCGGCCCTGTTGATGAATCGATCTATGAAGTCCAACATCCTCACGCCCTTCGAGGTCACTAGACGGTCCACCTCAAGTCTAGTCAATCCAAGCAAGTCTCTAAATTTGCTCTTGTACCCTTGCGAAGTAGAAGGAATAGCAGGCAAGTGTTCAGGATCCCTGTGGACAAGGCCCTCGGGAACTGCGTCCGCGGGATCCACACTAGGCATAATCGACTCGAGGTTCTTTCGAATCGAATTAAGACAAATTAGAGTCGCCACCAAGTTTTTTGGGAACTTGGAACCGTTCAAGTCAACTTTACACCTTTCATCGAAAAGCATAAAGCCAATCGACTACGAGTGATTAAAGATAAAGACTTGTACCCTATATCACTCGATTAGAATGACTCTCGTAATCCAATGGTATTTAGACGGATCCACAAACCATAGATCTTGAGTAAGGGGTGAGGGTACGTGTTAGGAAGCCCATAAGGACACCTAACCCTGCCCGTCGATAACGGCCTCTACTAAGTCAAGTGTCGGATTTCAAACAAGGTCATAGCTACTACGATATATGATATGCAAACATCGTTTTAAAACCCTAACATGTGACAACAATTTCTATGTCGTTTTAGATGCAACTAAACTAACTTTGTCAAAGTTGTAATTTAGCATGTGGGTTGATTGATCTAACAACATGTAAAGCAAACAAACAAGGCTTGATGGGAATGGGGGAGCCGTTGGGATCTACCCTATTACAACCCAGGCATTTCATGCCGACACAATAAGAAATTAAAGATACAACTCGATCTAAAATACAACGCTATACACAAAACCGTACAAGACGCATTATACGGCCAATTCGGCCTAGGGAAACGTGCACAAAGGGGTGGCCCACGGCTCACATGACTCACGGCCTTGGGTCACTCTTCGTAATGCGTGCTTTCACTTAATCTTATCGAATTAGACATTGGGTCACACACCAAAGCATGCATTAGCATAAATCGGGTCGTGTTGCTTTAAACAACATGCAATTTACTACGCTCTTACATGCATTAGGGCACAACCATCTAACCAAACAAGACTAAGGTTTTTGAAAGAGGTTTTGACTCGATAAGAGAAAACTAACTTGAAAATTACAAACAAACTACCAAACACGACTCGATAAACAAAGTAATTACAAGATACGAAATAACGAGATAAAGATGAGAAAACAACGAGAAAAGGGACTACAAGGACACGGCCAAACACGGCCTACACGATCTAGTATACCCTAATCCTTAGGTTAGATTCATTAGGTTAGATAGATGATTGCGAAAGGGGATAGGAAACAAGTTAGGAAACGAGTTAGAAACGACGTTGATAGATTGAGATGATGTCGCGCAAAGGTGTATTCTACACGGCCTAAGGGGTCAAATTAGGTCAAGTTCGCTAATTAAATTAAATCGTCGAGTGTTAATAAGAAGGTGCTAATCACGCACTCTTATACTAGCGAGAAATTATGTGAAAGAGAGAGATGTATTCAATTAAGTTACAGAATTGTTAATTGGTTTTAAAAGCTATGTCGATGTACCCTAAAGTGTCTAATTAGGTTTTTAAATTGATCTAATGTCGTCTAAATGAGTTATATGTTAACAATCAGAGGTCGAACTAACATGTGAATGGTCCTAAGGTGGGTCGAATCACACGAAACAAAAGAGGGGTCAAAAGCGAAGAGCGAAGTCAGAATTCGTTTTATTAATGCCCTACCTTGAACACGAGGATATGTAAATGAGACGGGGGTGTACGACCGACTGATGTAGCGGTTTCTTTCCCATCTCAAGTCAACGCGGGTGTTCATGGTGGTACTTTAACTCATACTCGGACTAAACTAGTTTCATAGTTAATAATAACAATCGATAAACAAGAACGATAAACAAACAAAAACGAACTATAAAAAACAAACATAAAAAAACGAAATAAAAGGGAGAAATAGGAGGATTTGATGCACCCTCAACCTACATGTATTGTTGACACCGTCTTGGGTCGTAAACGATCGTAGATTTTATCTCGAGAGGCCGTCGTCGACGAAGAAACAAAGCAAACAACACGTTTTTTGCAAATCTGGACAGCAACTTTCAAACTGCGATTTCTCTCTCGTTTCACGGTGAAAATTCGATTTAAAAGATGTTTTGAAACTAGAAAGAGAGGAGAAAAGAGATCTTAAAACAATCCCTGCTCGTTTTGAGTTATTGGGCACGAAAAACGAGCACAAACAGAACTGGACAGACAGGAAAAGCCGCGAAAACAGAGTGTATAACACTCTGTTTTTCGAGGGAATTCGTGTACTCTCAAGGGCAATTTGGCTCATAAATCTTTATATAATGTGTAGATGGATGTTGTATGGTTAATTTGGAACAAGAAACGCGAATTTTGATGGAGGTTTGAAGGGAGAACGAATGGTTTCAAAGAGGACACACAAACTGATTCTCTGTTTGTATGTCGGTTTTGTCGAGGGTTTTTGAGAGGCAATTAGGGTTTTTTTCTGGGGTTTAAAGCTTGTGAGTGATGGTAGGATGTGTGGAGAACTTAGAGGAATGAATGTATGGTGAAAGGGGGGTATTTATAAGGAGTTAAGGTAGGGTTTTAGAGGGGAGAGGCAGACGGGCTCATTCACGCATAGCTGCTGTCCAGCAGCTTTTGTGAGGGTTTGAGAGGGGTTTTCTTGGTGGTTAAGCTAAGGTAATATGGGTAGGATACTAGGGTATGGGTTAGGGTTAATGGGCACGGGTTTTGGTGGTGTTTGGAGCGGGTTTTGGGCTCGGGATTTGAGCTGCAAAACAGGGGGGCTGCTCGTGTTTTTGTGCGGGCTGTTGGGGGTGATTTGGGGCATGATTTGGGCCGTGGTTATGGGGTTCGAACTGGGGTTGGATGGGTAGAGGCTTAGGTTGGTTAGTGTACTCGAGATTCGTGCCAACTCGTAAAGAAAACGGGCCCAAAAACCGAGCTATAATCGAGCTCTAAAACACGTGTTTAAAACGAGTTTTTTTCGATTTTTAAATCGATTTTTCAAATCGATTAACACATTAAAATAAATGATTTTTCAAATCAAATACACTTATAAAATGATTTTTCAAATCAATTATTTATTTTATTTTCAATAAAATAAACTTTGAGAAAATAAATTCAAAATAAAATAAAATAAATTGAATTCACCTAAAAAAAGCTTTAATTTAAATATCATTTAAATTAATAAAATACTCCGTCGACAACGCTCATTCTACATCGTAAAACGAACCCAAATAATGATAATGACAACTAAAAGAATACATGTGTCCTATCATCATCGGGTGTTTGTCGGGTTCTCTATAAATTCCAATATCGACGGATACGGGTATCTACAGAGCCCCCACTTTGACTGAGGCTTGGACAAGGCGAAAGTCAAAGTATACCCCAGGTCCCTCTCGACCTGAGGATTCTGCGGGTCGTTTATAGTCCATTAGACTTGCGTATATAAGCTCGCCAGCCATAAGAAGAGATCATACCTGAAACTTCGTCGGGGATTAACTCTTGCTTCTGTTGCGTCGAATTATCATCGTTGGTCGTCGACCCATAAAATTGCATATATGGTGGATTGAGCCTTATCCTTAGGCGCCTACGTATCCGTTTCTGACGGAATCAAACCCGCGTCGTAGTTCGGCAACTGCTGACACTTTCCCAAAGTTTATCATCTGCTGGCATTTGTCCAAAATTCGTATCTGCTGACACTTGCCCAAAGTTTATCATCTGCTGACAGGTGCCAAAATGGGACGGGACTTTCCGAGGAGGTTGCCGCCACTTTCATCATTTGCTTTCAGCTGCGGAATTCTTCCATTTCATACTCTTGTATTGAATTGAATTCTGAGTGGATGTCATCCTTTTCATCTTGATAATGGTCTCGAAACCAACGGCCGAGAGCCCCGATTTGTAATGGCTCTAAAGTCGAAGACTTTAGAGCCCCCAGTTGAAGCATATCCTGCTATATTTGAAACACAAAAACGTACTAGCAATAATCATCACATAAGCACATTTGGATCATCGATCTTGAAATTGGATCATTTGAAAGATTGGGTCATCGACCCGAAAATTGAATTTGAAAATTTTGAAAAACTGGGCCATCGACCCGAAGTTTGAATTTGACATCACTTGGAATGTTGGGCCATCAGCCCTTCAAAAATTGAATCTTGAATTTTGAATTTCGAAGGATTGGATCATCGACTCATAGAGATTCCACTACTTGGATCATCTATCCACAAGTCGCAAAAAGTTTTTGGAATTTTGAAATTTTGAATTTTTTGAAATCGAACTTTGATGGGTGAGCATGAAATACGACTCAGACACTCCGTATGACTCGTAAATAACGTGGGCGTAGCCCGCTACCGTAAAACAAAAAAGGAAAATAAAACCGTAAGTGTGCACGGGTTTTAATTCAATTATTGACTCGCTGGGGGTAGAAATGTAAATTGGCCATTCTGGCGCCAAAAGATGACAAATGGGAATCACAAGGCCATCGGACTTGAGACAGAGATATCGTATGGCATGGGCGTGCTCCCGAGGGCACATGGGAATCAAGATCACTTGGCATTGACAAGGTGGATTAAACTCACAGAGCAACAACGTTGGCTTCGCCCAGACACTAAACATAGACTGATTTTATGAGAATACTTAGACATCACACATGACTTTTGTTGGGAACATTCTGTCACTCTTCTCCTCGCCTCCTTTCTTTTCAGCGAGTATTCGTCTTTTCTTGCCACCGCCTTCTTTCTTTTCAGCGGGCTTTTACTATTTTTCTTCCACGCCTTCTTTCTTTTCAGCGGGTTTTTCATATTTTCTGTTCCCAACACAAACCCACATCTATATGACTCAGCATCTTTACCTAAACCGTTAGATAAAGCTCATTCTGAGACTTGATACTATTCATCCGAACCTATATCCTTATCCTAGCCTACATCGAGTGCTAAGACCGACTCAAATAAAGGTGGCTTCATTTGGACTTGGTTAAGACCCGTAAGAAACCGACAAGATGACAACTTCGTTGATGAGTGGGTTGAATCCCTTATTCTGAAGGACTGCCTACGTATTCGCGTGGAGCGAAATCAAATCCGACGTAGTTCGATCAAGGTGCATTAAATTGGCATTTTGATTGTGTGTACACACTCGAAGGTTTCACCTAAGGTATCATGTCATATCCTCTTCTTGTAACACCCCGTATTTTATTAAGTTGGATAAAATTCTTTTAATTGCTATTTTGAATTTAATTACATCATTTAACGATTTATATATATATGCTTAGCTAATTAATTAATTTCATCATAATTCGATACGTTAATTTTAATAATCATTAATAAGTTTATTTAAAGTTAGTTCGAGTTTATTGAAATTAGTTCGAGTTTATTTATTTAATAATTTCCGTTTCTTTACGAGTCCTTATGAAAGTTGTTTTAAGTAAACCCGAGATGGATTTTGGGAACAAAACCGTCCAATTAGCTATTTTGAGCTTATTTCACTAAATTAGCAATTTTTATTAATATCCGTTAGTTTTGTAAAAATCGCTAATAATTCCGATTCAAGCTGATATTGTATTATTTACGTTAACTTGTTGAGTTTATTTTATTTTCACTCATTAAATTTATTTATTATTGATTCCGTTTTATTACTGAAACTTTTACTTAAATCGGTTAAATTTAACTCGAAACGGTTTTAATAACGATCGAAGTTTCTTAACGACGAAGAAACGTACATATAATAAATAGCAGGCTGGCAGGCTGCTGCCTCATTTCTTCATTCCTTCACGTCTTCTTCTTCCCTTCTTTGTTCTTCTTTTCCTTCGTTTTAATTTTGATCTTCAAAATTGATACTGATGCTCCGTTTGTCATCCGTTTTCAACTATTTTTGTTCCATAGCGCTCCTTTCGTCGTTCTCGTCAATCCGTTGTAAGTAAAATTCATTTTCGTCATGTATTTTTACAAACCCATTTATATTTTCAGCTTTATTTATTATAAGACGGTTGTATGTGCTAAGATAGACGGTCTTGTAGAAGATTTGTTAGTCATAAATGATTAGTTCAATCGGAAAAAGGTAACAATTATAGATTACTCGATATTACTTGTAAAATATGTTTATTTCGATATGTGGAGATAGTTGAGACGGTGTATACTGACCTCTAGGGATCATTTGGGATGCTAGCTAGTAAGTGGTATATTTAAGACGGTGTATGCTGACATGTATGGATTGTTTTGGGTGATAATTGGTGTGTTTTATAGTTGAGATGGTGTATACTGACATGTAGGGATTGTTTTGGACTGATTTGGACTCTGTGTTGGGGCGATTTTTGTAGTCTTTAGGGTCTATTTTTGAGTTGCTTTATTCTTGTGGATTTCCGCTCTAAAACCGTTTTAAATGCTGACTTAGTTGGCTCAGCTAGGACTGTTTTTAGGCGCGAGAATGAAGTCTTAAGGGGACGATTGGTACTCTGTTTTGGACTGATTTTTGGGTCAGGTTATGAAGTAGGGTGAAGGGTGGCTATGGGTAGTCGGGTGGTGGTCGTGTCGGACTCCCTGTGGCCTAGCTGTGGCCTGGCCGTGGCCTAGCTAAGTCACGAGTTTGAGGCCATGTGTAGTTGGTGGTTAGGCCGAGTTTGAGGTTGTCATAATAACTTTTGAGCCGTGTCCATAAATTGTTTTGACGCTAGTTTGGTTTATTTAAAATATAATTAAATTAATTTCCGTCTCATATTTTATATAAAGATAATTCGTTAATATCGTCCTTTCACATAATTATTTTAGGTGGCTCATATGTGGTTGAAGATGAAGAGTAATTTTGGGTTTTAGAAGCTTTCTCAAGTTATTACTTGTCTCTTTGCTAGCGTAAGGTAACTATTCCGAGTTACTCGACGAATTAATGTCACATTAGTAGTTAATGTTGTGCTGGTTGTTTGTTAAGTGTTTAGGTGATTGATAATGTGTTACTTTCGTTTTTCACATGATAGAAATTGCAAATAGCATGAGAATAATATTGTGATAAATTTGTAATTTGGGCCAAAGCAGGCCAAGACTCTGAGCTGGGCAAGATTGACCGAACGAGTTTGGTCAAACTAGGTTTAAACCAGTCAGCCTCGATTTGACCGATGACCCGTCGCGGGACTCAGGTCGAGGGTTTGTCTTTGAGGTGAGATTGGTTGTTCTTGGAAATTTTATGTTATGTCTTGATATTTGTAATTATCATTTCACATGTTGGTTGTTGGATGAATTGGCTGCCTTATACTTCAGTCTTATTGCCTCTTTGCCATTTTAGCTTGTTCTCATGAATTATGAAATTAACGGTTAGCTGGAATTTGGATTATTATTGATAATGGAGATATTGTTGGATTGTCAACTGAATTGGGTATCCTACTTGTCTTGTGTGGTGTGGGCTAAAGTATTCAAGTCGGGACTAGTGGGACTAGGTCCTAGGTGAGTATTTCGGCCTTCATCATAGATAGGTCATTATAGTCTTTGACGAGTGTATGTTCACCGCTTAATAGCCTTTGTGTTCCCGACTTGGTGGGTTTATATCCAAGTTGGGGCATGACCTCGTTACTTATTTTGAGAGTAAGTGGTCGGCTTAAGTACTAGCCAACCCTTTGGTGGACTCCTTAGGGTACTCACATGGTTTTATACAATTGTGGGTCTTGGGTGCGGTGGTGTGTATCCGCATGTCTAGGTCTCTGCATGATTTTAGGCTAGGGTTGTGTTGTGTCTTGGCCATGTTTTGATAGAACCTCCGAGCCAAGATACCGGTTCGATTACCTTCCCTACCTCGTGGTATAGACTCGAGTTCTGAGAGTGACTATTGACGGGACTAAGAACTTATGCCTGTCTTTGATATATTGCCCTTTCTTGTTTGATGATTCTATGAATCATAGAAGGTGAGATGCAAGCCGGCTATGGTTGATAGAGTTTGGATTCCTGGATGTTATGTGATTCACATGATAGTGTAGTATGAGTCGGTCTAGTATTCACATGCTAGGACTATGTGTTGTTATATTGTTGTTCACATGATAAGCACGACTGTCTAGCATCTATATGCTAAGGCATTGTGTGATTCGTATTCATCTTCTTATATTTACATGTTATATAAATTATGACATTTCGTGGCTGGGAGAACTCGGAGTTACTCCCCACTGACTGTGGCTTTCGTATTTGTATAAAATGCGAATGACAGGTAGGTGATGCATATATGGGGTACATGGACGAGCTAGCGAGCAAAGTAACCTTGTGACCTAGATTGGTTTTATTTTTTGTGACCCTTAAACACTTTTTATGTCACATACATTTTAGGGACATATGTCTCCCTTTCTCATATTTGGGTTGTATAACTTTGTTTCGCGACTTTAGCGATGTTTCATTCATGAGATTTATTTTGGACCTTGCATGTTTGACACCTTCCCTTTTGGATATCATTATAACAGGTTCAGGTTTTAAAAATTACAGGTTTTTACCCAAATGAACCTATTACAAACATATCCATGCAGTTTTACTCTAGAATTACGTGTTTACTTAGTGATTCTTATACCTAGTTCCTTGACAAAGTGAGTATAATCGATTGGTGGATTCTTTGTGTTAGGAATGAGTTGCCTATGTAATTAAAGTTATAGAACTTGGCTTTGTTGTTTATGTTTGGGATTTGAAAGCTTAGTAGGTTGAGCGTTGTCGCCTTAGGAGTAAACATGAGATAAGTTTAGAATATGAATTTGGAAGAAAACCCATTTTTAGATGTTAACAATCCCGTATAGTTTGGGAATGTGATTTGGTATTAGTTGTTCCTTGAAAACTTTGTTGAGAAGTCTTTATCAATTCATTCTTTGGTTTTTAAAACATTGAGGTTATGTCGAGTGCTTGAGATAAAGAGATGCTTTTATACTTGAGTGGTAGATTTGATTTAGGGAAATCCTAATATGTGATAAGATAGGTGGAAGAAGTATCTAACCGATTTATCACCCCTTAAGCGAGCGTTTATTTTACCTTGACCCTTGTTTGGGATTTGGTCATCTTGTCATGAAGGTACAATATCCTAATAGGCGTGACCTTGTTAGAGAGAACCTTAAGTTTTAGGAAGCGTATGGATTAAGCCTTAAAATCCTCTTTCGTACCATTAATCGTTTTCCTCTCTTTCGTTCATACTTTGGTTGGATTTGATTCTTAAGTATAAAAGTTTACTCGTTATTTCCTTGTCTTGAATACCTCCCTAATTCTAATATCTCTTACTGGTTGTTAACTAGTTATCTTTATGATTAGACTCTTTTAGTCTCACACCCTGACATGTTGCTTAAGTTTCCTTGTTGTCTAATTTCCCTTTCTCCTTGATCATAAGCGTTACCGTTCATATCTCATTTCCTCGCTTCATCTTGCTCCTCCTTTAAGTTTGACATTCGTATCTTGTGAAACTCTATCCTTGACATCCTTGTAATTTTGACTTCAATTTTTACCCTATGAAAGTCATTATAGCTCTCTTGTTGGTTAAGTTTGAGCTCTCTTAACATACTTTGTTTTTATGCTATCTAAGTTACTTTCCTTTTTGTACAACTTCTAAACTTTCAAGCTACCAGTTTCGATTCATTCTTAAAAGTTTATGTCACTTCTGCAAACCTAACCTATTTTTAAAGATTTGAAAATGAAAATTTGATTTAGTTCCCTATTCCTTCCTTGAATATAAACTCATTTATCGTAATTTTAATTACTAGACCCGAGATTTCGTTAAGTTTTGTCCAATTTCTGTTAACTTTGATCTATTTATGACTTCTTTGTCAAAGTTTAATGTTACACTTTCAAGGATTTGACCCCCAATTGGGTTTAAAAGTGAAACCTTTATTTCTATTTTGGTTTTTTTTTGCAAAAGAAAATTTGAGTAGATTACCTTTTCTTTTGATTTTAACATTGATCGGATGTTAGAACTCGTTATTAGAAACGTTTAATAACTTGTTCTACTCTTGTCGACGAGTGATTTTCGATTTTAAATTTGTCTTTGACTTGGAAGGTTAGCGTTCTTGTGTGCACAACAAGAGCAATTTCGTTCCATAAATGAGACTTATACTTTTGAAAACTCTTCATTAATGTTTTCGAAAGTATTTTGATTTTTGATTTATACAAATGATTTGCCTTTGACCTTATCTTGGATTTGGAATGTGATGTTCTTGAATGCGCAACGAGAACACTTCCGTTCCTTTGATGAGAATCTGGTTCTGTCGGAAAATTTTATTTGAAACTTTGGAAAGAATTTTGATTCTTACGATAAGTGACCTTTTAAATGTTTTGGTTACCGATTCCAATTTCAGTTTTATTTTTATAACCTTTCATTTATACTTTCAAGTTTCGAGGACGAAACTTTTAAAAGATGGGGTGATTGTAACACCCCGTATTTTATTAAGTTGGATAAAATTCTTTTAATTGCTATTTTGAATTTAATTACATCATTTAACGATTTATATATATATGCTTAGCTAATTAATTAATTTCATCATAATTCGATACGTTAATTTTAATAATCATTAATAAGTTTATTTAAAGTTAGTTCGAGTTTATTGAAATTAGTTCGAGTTTATTTATTTAATAATTTCCGTTTCTTTACGAGTCCTTATGAAAGTTATTTTAAGTAAATCCGAGATGGATTTTGGGAACAAAACCGTCCAATTAGCTATTTTGAGCTTATTTCACTAAATTAGCAATTTTTATTAATATCCGTTAGTTTTGTAAAAATCGCTAATAATTCCGATTCAAACTGATATTGTATTATTTACGTTAACTAGCTGAGTTTATTTTATTTTCACTCATTAAGTTTATTTATTATTGATTCCGTTTTATTACTGAAAGTTTTACTTAAATCGGTTAAATTTAACTCGAAACGGTTTTAATAACGATCGAAGTTTCTTAACGACGAAGAAACGTACGTATAATAAATAGCAGGCTGGCAGGCTGCTGCCTCATTTATTCATCCCTTCACGTCTTCTTCTTCCCTTCTTTGTTCTTCTTTTCCTTCGTTTTAATTTTGATCTTCAAAATTGATACTGATGCTCCGTTTGTCATCCGTTTTCAACTATTTTTGTTCCATAGCGCTCCTTTCGTCGTTCTCGTCAATCCGTTGTAAGTAAAATTCATTTTTGTCATGTATTTTTACAAACCCATTTATATTTTCAGCTTTATTTATTATAAGACGGTTGTATGTGCTAAGATAGACGGTCTTGTAGAAGATTTGTTTGTCATAAATGATTAGTTCAATCGGAAAAAGGTAACAATTATAGATTACTCGATATTACTTGTAAAATATGTTTATTTCGATATGTGGAGATAGTTGAGACGGTGTATACTGACCTCTAGGGATCATTTAGGATGCTAGCTAGTAAGTGGTATATTTAAGACGGTGTATGCTGACATGTATGGATTGTTTTGGGTGATAATTGGTGTGTTTTATAGTTGAGACGGTGTATACTGACATATAGGGATTGTTTTGGACTGATTTGGACTCTGTGTTGGGGCGATTTTTGTAGTCTTTAGGGTCTATTTTTGAGTTGCTTTATTCTTGTGGATTTCCGCTCTAAAACCGTTTTAAATGCTGACTTAGTTGGCTCAGCTAGGACTGTTTTTAGGCGCGAGAATGGAGTCTTAAGGGGACGATTGATACTCTGTTTTGGACTGATTTTTGGGTCAGGTTATGAAGTAGGGTGAAGGGTGGCTATGGGTAGTCGGGTGGTGGTCGTGTCGGACTCCCTGTGGCCTAGCTGTGGCCTGGCCGTGGCCTAGCTAAGTCACGAGTTTGAGGCCATGTGTAGTTGGTGGTTAGGCCGAGTTTGAGGTTGTCATAATAACTTTTGAGCCGTGTCCATAAATTGTTTTGACGCTAGTTTGGTTTATTTAAAATATAATTAAATTAATTTCTGTCTCATATTTTATATAAAGATAATTCGTTAATATCGTCCTTTCACATAATTATTTTAGGTGGCTCATATGTGGTTGAAGATGAAGAGTAATTTTGGGTTTTAGAAGCTTTCTAAAGTTATTACTTGTCTCTTTGCTAGCATAAGGTAACTATTCCGAGTTACTCGACGAATTAATGTCACATTAGTAGTTAATGTTGTGCTGGTTGTTTGTTAAGTGTTTAGGTGATTGATAATGTGCTACTTTCGTTTTTCACATGATAGAAATTGGAAATAGCATGAGAATAATATTGTGATAAATTTGTAATTTGGGCCAAAGCAGGCCAAGACTACGAGTGGGCAGATTGACCGAACGAGTTTGGTCAAACTAGGTTTAAACCCGATCGGCCTCGATTTGACCGATGACCGTCGCGGGACTCGGGTCGAGGGTTTGTCTTTGAGGTGAGATTGGTTGTTCTTGGAAATTTTATGTTATGTCTTGATATTTGTAATTATCATTTCACATGTTGGTTGTTGGATGAATTGGCTGCCTTATACTTCAGTCTTATTGCCTCTTTGCCATTTTAGCTTGTTCTCATGAATTATGAAATTAACGGTTAGCTGGAATTTGGATTATTATTGATAATGGAGATATTGTTGGATTGTCAGCTGAATTGGGTATCCTACTTGTCTTGTGTGGTGTGGGCTAAAGTATTCAAGCTGGGACTAGCTGGGACTAGGTCCTAGGTGAGTATTTCGGCCTTCATCATAGATAGGTCATTATAGTCTTTGACGAGTGTATGTTCACCGCTTAATAGCCTCTGTGTTCCCGACTTGGTGAGTTTATATCCAAGTTGGGGCATGACCTCGTTACTTATTTTGAGAGTAAGTGGTCACCTTAAGTACTAGCCAACCCTTTGGTGGACTCCTTAGGGTACTCACATGGTTTTATACAATTGTGGGTCTTGGGTGCGGTGGTGTGTATCCGCATGTCTAGGTCTGTGCAGATTTTAGGCTAGGGTTGTGTTGTGTCTTGGCCATGTTTTGATAGAACCTCTGAGCCAAGATACCGGTTCGATTACCTTCCCTACCTCGTGGTATAGACTCGAGTTACAGAGTGACTATTGACGGGACTAAGAACTTATGCCTGTCTTTGATATATTGCCCTTTCTTGTTTGATGATTCTATGAATCATAGAAGGTGAGATGCAAGCCGGCTATGGTTGATAGAGTTTGGATTCCTGGATGTTATGTGATTCACATGATAGTGTAGTATGAGTCGGTCTAGTATTCACATGCTAGGACTATGTGTTGTTATATTGTTGTTCACATGATAAGCACATTTGTCTAGCATCTATATGCTAAGGCATTGTGTGATTCGTATTCATATTCTTATGTTTACATGTTATATTAATTATGACATTTCGTGGCTGGGAGAACTCGGAGTTACTCCCCACTGACTGTGGCTTTCGTATTTGTATAAAATGCGAATGACAGGTAGGTGATGCATATATGGGGTACATGGACGAGCTAGCGAGCAAAGTAACCTTGTGACCTAGATTGGTTTTATTTTTTGTGACCCTTAAACACTTTTTATGTCACATACATTTTAGGGACATATGTCTCCCTTTCTCATATTTGGGTTGTATAACTTTGTTTTGCGACTTTAGCGATGTTTCATTCATGAGATTTATTTTGGACCTTGCATGTTTGACACCTTCCCTTTTGGATATCTTTATAACAGGTTCAGGTTTTAAAAATTACAGGTTTTTACCCAAATGAACCTATTACAAACATATCCATGCAGTTTTATTCTAGAATTACGTGTTTACTTTTCCGCAATAAGTGAGGGTGTCACACTTCTAGCCTGTAAAGTACCGTTAAATCTCGTGTTTGGGGTTAGGTGTAAAAGGCTTGGATCTTTTGGGACGTGGAGCTTGGTAATAAAAAGTTGGAATGGTTAACCATCATTCTGAAGGTTTGTTTTGTGGTGCTAAGGCCAAGGGCTATGGCTGTTGATGTGGTTGGAATGGGTGTCTCGGGTTTGACGAAATCTGAGTGAAAATGGGTTGGAAAACAATGTGGGTTCAAATCTCCATATCTGGACCCTAAAGGCTGGGTGTAATAGCACAAGCGGAATGATTCTCAAAATTCCTGACTATCCCCTTGTTACTGTCTCAGGAAGGACTTAGAGGGTAAAGAGGCTACTACTTACGCTTTTGGGCTTCGCCCATTGAACCTCAACTATGGGTACTTGACTTGAATTCTGGCTTCCGTAACTTCGACATTCAACCAAAAAGCATTCCGCAATAACTTCAACATCTTTTTTTCTTTTTTCTTTTTCTTTCATCTTTTTTTCCCTTTTTCTTTTTTTTTCATTTTTTTTCATCTTTTTCATCTTTTTTCTCTCTTTGAAAATGATCTTCTATTCATTCTCTTAGTCATAAATGGATACACCTTGAAAACTGGGCTTCGCCAACTAATTTGAGTCAGAATTAACAAATCCTTGTTACAACGGGTTGGTCTCTTCTCTCTTCGAGATGGGATGATTTTGTTGGGGAAAAGGCTTGCCTTCCATCATCGATCCGGGTTCGTCATAGAATCATCTAAAAGCTTGTCACAAACATTGGTTCAGATGGAGGTTTTCTACCACCAGACATGGAATAGGTAAAGGAATCAAACACGGAATCCTATTGTACCTTACGTTTTGAAACGGGACATATTTCTACCCCAGGGATTCCTTTGAGTGTGTTGTGCGTTTTATCATGTTTCGGAATGATTGAGGATTGGAAACAAGATATATTTGGAAACGAAACTGCAACTTTTTTATTGGAATGAGAAATGCTTAACAGACTCCAAGAAACGATTCCTAGGACACACCCTAGGTCATCGCGGGACAAACGACTCAACTTCAAGAAAAGAAAGTCTTAGACTCGACTCGACTAAGAAAAGAAAACAGATCCCGACTCATAATTTTTCAAATCTGGTCTTGAGCTTTTCCTTATTCAGCTGTCAGCTTAGATGCTCGGTTCTAGTCCTTGATCCCTTTGATGGTCTACCTCCATCCCGAGGTAGTCCTCTGAGGATCTACGCCAGTGATGGAGGTTGGTGAGTCGATTTGTCTTTTATTAACTTCGTTAATGAGAGGAGTACGTTCTAGAGCAAGACTCCCGATTTGAATTTCATTCTTCGGGTTTGGCAAGAATTCAAAGCAATCCACAAATATTTTCCCGATAAACACCCCTTTCAAGTGACATGGGCGGATAAGATGGGAATAATCGACATTGTCTTCGACAGAAACAAAGTTGGCGTGATCGCCAAATGGATTGGTGATGTTATTGGGTTTAACAGTTGGGATCGGGAGTGTTCCATTCTCAATCATGTCTTGGATTTCGTGCTTCAGTCGATAGCACCTTTCAGTATCATGGCCTTTCCATTGATGAAAGGCACAATAGGCATTTGGTTTATACCATTTACCTTGTTGATCAGCGGGAGGGTCCGGAGTTGGACCAATAGGCTTCAGCTTTCCTTGGGCTATGAGCCTTTGGAGAGCGTATGTATAAGTGCATCCGATATCGGTGAATGCCCTCGGAGCTTGGCGCTGCGGTTTCTTCGATTGCCCTTCTAAGAGATTGATGGCTTCATCAATATGGGTCGTTGCTGGGGCCTTGGCCTTAGACGATGAGGCCCCTTGGTACCCTTTCGGCTTTTCAGCCTCTGCCATTCTGACATCATCTTCTACCTTTATCCCGATTCTTATCAATTCTTTGAAAGAGCCAAAATTCTGGTATTTCAGAGCATTGCGGTAAATAGGTTGTAGATTCTTTACGAACTTATCTACCATTTCAACTTCGTCAGGCTTCTTGGCTAATTTCACGCTTTCAGCGCGCCATCTTGCGAGGAATTCAGTAAAGCCCTCGTTTTCCTTCTGTGTCATTACCTCCAAAGTCCTTATGTTGGTTTGAATCTCGACATTGTCAGCATAGTGCTTACAGAACTCCACCGTAATATCTTCGAAAGTGGGGAAGTTCTTAAGGTCAAGATTATAGAACCACGCCTTCGGGTGTTCATCCAGAGATTGGGCAAAAATTTGAGAGAGCATGTCGGGTACTCCCTTCGGTGCTAAGTACCCTTTATAGGCCTTAACATGGTGGACTGGATCTTCGGTGCCCTTGAACTTTGGGATGTCGGTGAGTACCATGTTCGTGGGAAACTTATCTGAATCGGGGCATAGGCCCTAGCATTTTCATAGTGGATGTTCTTCCCCGGGAGAGTTTCGAGACGGTCTTCGATGAACTTGAACCGTTTTTCTAGATCGATCGAGGTGGGGTAGATGAAGAGGAATCTTCACCCCACTTAGATTCGATCGCATCCATTCTAGTCATCATGAGGTTCACGGCCTCAGTGAGCTTGTTAACAGCATCTTCCATTGCTTGACGTCGGGTTTTTGGCGGCCTTTCTACAAGAAAACCCCGAACCGAGTCAATATTTAAAGTAAGAGCCCTTGCACACTTAAGGACACGACACCAACTTGACTTAAGAAAAGACTCGACTTGAGACTTACTAATCAAAGGTTCGACTCACGGTTGGATTTAGACCTCAATTCATTTTAGACTCGACAAAACGACATGACTCAAACTGTCATAGCACGATTCTAAATTGGACTCGATGTGACTAAACCCGTGATTGGACTAACATAGCCCATAGGTTCGAGTGAAACGCCCTAAATGTCCTAGCTTGGGCGTTTCTGTGGACTATCCTAGACCAATTGGTCAACCAACATGACTCAAAGCCCAAGAGGTGAGCTTGGGTGACCCAACAGGGTCGTGTTCTAGACTCTTGGAACGAAAAAATGCCTGGCCTAACACGGCCAGGACCCGGACACGACTCGACGCATTTCATGCTTGGTTGAGGTTCGAGAAACGTTTTGGATTGAATTTGAAAAAAACGAATAATTGATTTGAAAATGAGATTTGAAATGGGCAGCATGCCGGCTATAAAAGCTTATTTTTGGCCGAAAATTCTAGTCCTATTTGGGCAGCATTCCGCGTTTTTAAAACCATGCTAATTTTGAAAGTAAGTTGTTCAAAAGTTCGGTTTTGAAATGGACATGGAAAATTTGAAAAGACTCGGGAAATTCATTTCGCACATTGTCATTCTCATGTTATAAGGATGTATGCTCCTAGACATCTCTAAGTCTCGGCCAGTCTTCTACAAGAAGGTCTATGCCCTCCATCCTTTTTGGGTCTTATAGAGCAAGGGCCTTTAGGTAGAGTACCTAGAAGAGCGTCCCCACCATCAAGAACACGACGAGGAGGAGCGGAAGCAAGCAATGTGCAAGTTCCTGGCATAGTGGGACGTCGCCCCCCACGCATCACAAAGAAACGCTGGGACGGCCCGGGAAAGTCCTTAAGGGTTTATGCATGAATCATAGCACTATGAGTAATGTTTTACTTTCCAATACTTTCTTTTCAAGTTTTACCTCGGAGGAAAAGACCCTAGAAACAAAGTGTAACTAGTCCTCTTTTCCCCAGCGGAGTCGCCAAACTGTGGACAAGGCCCTCGGGAACTGCGTCCGCGGGATCCACACTAGGCATAATCGACTCGAGGTTCTTTCGAATCGAATTAAGACAAATTAGAGTCGCCACCAAGTTTTTTGGGAACTTGGAACCGTTCAAGTCAACTTTACACCTTTCATCGAAAAGCATAAAGCCAATCGACTACGAGTGATTAAAGATAAAGACTTGTACCCTATATCACTCGATTAGAATGACTCTCGTAATCCAATGGTATTTAGACGGATCCACAAACCATAGATCTTGAGTAAGGGGTGAGGGTACGTGTTAGGAAGCCCATAAGGACACCTAACCCTGCCCGTCGATAACGGCCTCTACTAAGTCAAGTGTCGGATTTCAAACAAGGTCATAGCTACTACGATATATGATATGCAAACATTGTTTTAAAACCCTAACATGTGACAACAATTTCTATGTCGTTTTAGATGCAACTAAACTAACTTTGTCAAAGTTGTAATTTAGCATGTGGGTTGATTGATCTAACAACATGTAAAGCAAACAAACAAGGCTTGATGGGAATGGGGGAGCCGTTGGGATCTACCCTATTACAACCCAGGCATTTCATGCCGACACAACAAGAAATTAAAGATACAACTCGATCTAAAATACAACGCTATACACAAAACCGTACAAGACGCATTATACGGCCAATTCGGCCTAGGGAAACGTGCACAAAGGGGTGGCCCACGGCTCACATGACTCACGGCCTTGGGTCACTCCTCGTAATGCGTGCTTTCACTTAATCTTATCGAATTAGACATTGGGTCACACACCAAAGCATGCATTAGCATAAATCGGGCCATGTTGCTTTAAACAACATGCGATTTACTACGCTCTTACATACATTAGGGCACAACCATCTAACCAAACAAGACTAAGGTTTTTGAAAGAGGTTTTGACTCGATAAGAGAAAACTAACTTGAAAATTACAAACAAACTACCAAACACGACTCGATAAACAAAGTAATTACAGGATACGAAATAACGAGATAAATATGAGAAAACAGCGAGAAAAGGGACTACAAGGACACGGCCAAACACGGCCTACATGATCTAGCATACCCTAATCCTTAGGTTAGATTCATTAGGTTAGATAGATGATTGCGAAACGGGATAGGAAACAAGTTAGAAAACGAGTTAGAAACGACGTTGATAGATTGAGATGATGTCGCGCAAAGGTATATTCTACACGGCCTAAGAGGTCAAATTAGTTCAAGTTCGCTAATTAAATTAACCCGTCGAGTGTTAATAAGAAGGTGCTAATCACGCACTCTTATACTAGCGAGAAATTATGTGAAAGGGAGAGATGTATTCAATTAAGTTACAGAATTGTTAATTGGTTTTAAAAGCTATGTCGATGTACCCTAAAGTGTCTAATTAGGTTATTAAATTGATCTAATGTCGTCTAAATGAGTTATATGTTAACAATCAGAGGTCGAACTAACATGTGAATGGTCCTAAGGTGGGTCGAATCACACGAAACAAAAGAGGGGTCAAAAGCGAAGAGCGAAGTCAGAATTCGTTTTATTAATGCCCTACCTTGAACACGAGGATATGTAAATGAGACGGGGGTGTACGACCGACTGATGTAGCGGTTTCTTTCCCATCTCAAGTCAATGCGGGTGTTCATGGTGGTACTTTAACTCATACTCGGACTAAACTAGTTTCATAGTTAATAATAACAATCGATAAACAAGAACGATAAACAAACAAAAACGAACTATAAAAAACAAACATAAAAAAACGAAATAAAAGGGAGAAAGAGGAGGATTTGATGCACCCTCAACCTACATGTATTGTTGACACCGTCTTGGGTCGTAATCGATCGTAGATTTTATCTCGAGAGGCCGTCGTCGACGAAGAAACAAAGCAAACAACACGTTTTTTGCAAATCTGGACAGCAACTTTCAAACTGCGATTTCTCTCTCGTTTCACGGTGAAAATTCGATTTAAAAGATGTTTTGAAAACTAGAAAGAGAGGAGAACATAGATCTTAAAACAATCCCTGCTCGTTTTGAGTTATTGGGTACGAAAAACGAGCACAAACAGAACTGGACAGACAGGAAAAGCCGCGAAAACAGAGTGTATAACACTCTGTTTTTCGAGGAAATTCGTGTACTCTCAAGGGCAATTTGGCTCGTAAATCTTTGTCTAATGTGTAGATGGATGTTGTATGGTTAATTTGGAACAAGAAACTCGAATTTTGATGGAGGTTTGAAGGGAGAACGAATGGTTTCAAAGAGGACACACAAACTGATTCTCTGTTTGTATGTCGGTTTTGTCGAGGGTTTTTGAGAGGCAATTAGGGTTTGTTTCTGGGGTTTAAAGCTTGTGAGTGACGGTAGGATGTGTGGAGAACTTATAGGAATGAATGTATGGTAAAGGGGGGGTATTTATAAGGAGTTAAGGTAGGGTTTTAGAGGGGAGAGGCAGACGGGCTCATTCACGCATAGCTGCTGTCCAGCAGCTTTTGTGAGGGTTTGAGAGGGATTTTCTTGGTGGTTAAGCTAAGGTAATATGGGTAGGATGCTAGGTTATGGGTTAGGATTAATGGGCACGGGTTTTGGTGGCGTTTGGAGCGGGTTTTGGGCTCGGGATTTGAGCTGCAAAACAGGGGGGCTGCTCGTGTTTTTGTGCGGGCTGTTGGGGGTGATTTGGGGCATGATTTGGGCCGTGGTTATGGGGTTCGAACTGGGGTTGTACGGGTAGAGGCTTAGGTTGGTTAGTGTACTCGAGATTCGTGCCAACTCGTAAAGAAAACGGGCCCAAAAACCGAGCTATAATCGAGCTCTAAAACACGTGTTTAAAACGAGTTTTTTTCGATTTTTAAATCGATTTTTCAAATCGATTAACACATTAAAATAAATGATTTTTCAAATCAAATACACTCATAAAATGATTTTTCAAATCAATTATTTATTTTATTTTCAATAAAATAAACATTGAGAAAATAAATTCAAAATAAAATAAAATAAATTGAATTCACCTAAAAAAAGCTTTAATTTAAATATCATTTAAATTAATAAAATACTCCGTCGACAACGATCATTCTACATCGTAAAACGAACCCAAATAATGATAATGACAACTAAAAGAATACATGTGTCCTATCATCATTGGGTGTTTGTCGGGTTCTCTATAAATTCCAATATCGACGGATACGGGTATCTACAATCCCATCCACCAATAGCAGCAATTTCTTCAGGAAATGGGCAAATATCACCTCCAGGAAATGCACAAACATGGTAATTCGGGTCCCAATAGTCAAGGCAAGCATCCAAGAACGGTTTAACAACCTTGATGAGTTTTAAACTCAACAAAGACCCAAAATTATAAGAGCCCATATCATGTTTTTCCATATTCGAAAATTCGTTGGTCCATTCCTTCAAGCGGATCTCCAAAGTATTCATGATGAGAAAATTATTTTGAGAATTTTATGAAATTAGACGAAGAAGAGACGGAAGAATTATGTGAATAAAAGCTCCATCGACGTTTCTATTTATACTAATTTCTGATTCCAAAAATCCGTCAGAGCAGAACACCTTGGGAACAGGCGCAGCACCTGCTGCGCCTCTTCAAAGGGACGCAGCTCATGCTGCGCCTCTTCCTCAGCTTCACTTCTGTGATTTTCCGCGTTGGATCTTTCCTAATTCCATGACGAATAATTTCCTATTCCTACGGATTATTATTTTGGTAAATACGAGAAGATTACCATGTTTCAGGTTTTCTAATTTTGCGGGCACGCATTTCGAGGCGACATCGACATTTTTGCCATTTTATCACACTTGTATATTCTCATTTTAGGAAATAATTTTGTTTCTCATTTTAGGAAATATTTTTCGTCTTAATTCATTTTAATTTTACATTTCTCATTTAATTCATTTATTTTAGAAAATAATTCGCAATTTACCGAATTTCAACATTTATATTCATTTCAGTTTCTTAATTTCATTTCAACGTTTCTAACTTATAGATTTCTATTTTTTCTTTTTTTAGGGGGTAACCCTCCCTACCGTCCGGTCATTTCCGGCAAAATTTTTGCATTTTTGGATTCTTTTGAGTCACTCGTTTTGCGCTAATTAAGGCCATATGTATATGTAAATGTATGCTTTGCGTGTTTTCTATGTAAATTTCGGCAGCATGACGGCGTAAACCGTCATCTACCAAACCTGCTCAAAACTAACCTGCAGATACAAGCAACACAACCCAGCAGCAAAGGCACTCAGGCCGTCGTATATACACCAAACAAAGGAAATGTACAACAAACTGGGGGCTCGAGCCCCAAACAAAGTCCAAAAATGTCCAAATCAAACGTACAAATGTACAAAATACGGCCAACAAACAAAACTACTGCTGGGCGCCCTCCAACTCTGCAACCCTTGCCGCAAGAACGGCAATCTCGGCATCCCGATCCTCGAGCTCCCTCAGCAAACGAGCTGTCTCCTCCCGAGACTGGGTCAACTCTCGCTCTAGCTCGCGGTCACCCTGTGAACAACAATAAATTGGCTCGTGTCAATCAATTACAAGAAAAGTTGGAAAATCAAAAATTTAAAAATGAAATAGGCAAGGTTCATACCTGACGACCTCGACCGCCGACAAGTGCCTCGACGACAGTAGCTCGCAGCCGGTTGGCCACCCTCCACAACGCCACAAACCGAGACGGCGCAACCTGCATTTTCAAAAAGAAATTCTCAACAATTGAATAAGCTCAATCAAATGTGTTCTTACACAAAAGTTACGCAAAGATTAGAGGGTTTACCCTCCGAATCAGATGCTGCCAGTC
Organism: Silene latifolia; assembly: GCF_048544455.1. Taxonomy (NCBI): domain Eukaryota; kingdom Viridiplantae; phylum Streptophyta; class Magnoliopsida; order Caryophyllales; family Caryophyllaceae; genus Silene; species Silene latifolia. The sequence continues at coordinate 67,889,403 of NC_133535.1, read as the reverse complement.
GTCCAGGCCAGCATCCGTCACAGCTACGTCAAAGTCACGCAGCTCGGAGATCGTCGTCCTCCCGGTCACGTCAGTGTACTCGAGGGTCTCGGGGTACTCTGGGGGCTCGATGCCCGCCGCCTCGACCTCCTGCAAAGACGAATGGTTCTCATTTATCGATGATCTTTCATCATAAATCTCAAAATCAAATCAAGAGGAAGAATAAAAGATGCTTACCACTACCGGCCAGTACGCCAACCTCCCGTAAAGGAACGCTGAGTAGTCCTCGCCAGGAAGAAGGAGGGCGTCACCACTAGCACCAGCCAAGTCCACTCCCTCTCAGCCTCAGAAGGCTCCCCGAACATCGTCCTGGGAGGATCGACGGGAACCGTCAACACGTCCCGAGAGCACTGACGAGCCAAGCGCTCGCCCAAGTACCACACAAGACCCATCGACGTCCTCAACAGCAGTCGGCTCGAGCTCCTGGGTCGAAGGACCTCAGCCACGAAAGGAGGCGCTCCAGCGTACTCCGCCCAAGGTTTGGGCACCCACTGTGACAAGATAAACAAGAATCATTCCTATGATCAATTAAAAGCAATATAAAAAGCAAATGGATATAAGTGAGATACTTACGTTGTCCAGCTGAAGAGCGTTCACGTCCCACCGGTAGACGTTGTGAGAAGAACGCTTGCTCTTCGTCCGGCGCATCACCCAATCCCTCACCACGGGATAGGCCTTCTCCAGCGGCTCCGTCCTCTTGGGCGCAAGGCTCAGAAAGTAGGAGTACACCCACGCCTGTAAAGTAGAATAATCAATGACGATCTTTCGTGACTTGATAAAGAAAGGAATTAACTTTGGTCTAAAGGAAGGTTCATACCTCCAGCAGTAGTCCAGGCCCGACAGCGCCAGGAGAAGTCCCCTTCTCCACCAACTCCGGACGAACCATGGCCCTCATAAAGCGGATGAGGACCGCAAAGCCAGCAGTGACCCAGTCCCAACGCCCTAGGGAACTCAGGTCAGAAAGGAAGGGAAGAAGCTTCGTCAACAGCCTCTCGCCCTTGTCTCCGAGGTAAATCGAAGACAGAAACCACCAGAGCCACAAACGAGCCCTCTGCTCAGCTGTACAGGGAGGAGGAGCCGTCTCCCTCCCTTCAATCATCACCAGCGCCGGGATCTTCCCGCAAAGTAGTCTCGAACGTAGGAGCTGGGTATCAAACCCGGCACTGTGACAGCCTTCGGCGACAAGTTCCAGCCGATCAATCTCCTCGCCTCGGCCGAGTCCACCCTCATGGCAGTCTCCGGCCACTCCACCTCCTTAGTCCCGCACGGCAGACCAGAAATCATGTCGTAGTCCTCCAGAGTGACTCCCACCTCACCGAAAGGCATGTGAAACGTGGAAGTCGTATCCCAGAATCAGTCCAAGAAAGCGCGGACCAGGCTAAGGTTAGCCCGCAGCTTCCTCTTCGTGATATCCCTCCAGACCTGCACCAAAGGACCGAATGCTCCACGCTCGATCATGGCCCGCTCCTCCGCCGACAGCCGCTCGTAGTGCTCCATCGCTGTCGTATAACCCGAGAACGACCTGATGTTCCCGGCCTCCTATTGTAATGTGAAACAAAAGCTATCTTTAGTTTTGAATGAAATTTGAAAGAAATTTGAACAAATGAATGAAAGAAGATGAGTAATGAGTAGTGAATTCCTATTTACCAAACTCTTCACTGTCCTGTAAGACAGGTGACCCTCTGCGGCCCACAGCAGGTGCCTGCTCTCCCAAGTCTCAGCCCACGCAGGAGCTCCTCTCAGCTGACGACCTCCTCGCCCGACGTTGGCCCGTCTCGGGGCCTCCTCCTCCTTGACAGGCTCCTCCCCGTGGACCTCGTCCCCAGCAGCCATCACCGCGGCGGTAAAGGCCTGCTCTAAAGCCACCTCGATAGTAGCAAAGTCTATCTCCATGGGAGCTCTCCCAGAAGTAGAAGCTACATCACCTGCAACATTAAAGCAAATTTAGGCCACGTCACGCGACGACAAGCCTTGTTTAAGGGACTTTCGAGCCTTCAAAGCCCTGAAATCGCTCTTTTCTTGCCATCCTTGGCCATATTCCACCAATCCGATCACTTATGTGGTAACTTGGGTCAATTCAAGCCTAATGTGAAGCCTAGTTCCGGGTTCGAGTCGAAATTTCGGCAGCATTTCGTTATAACAGCGATTATGCCCTAGAAAAGTGTCCTGAAAAAGTTGTCACAAACCAAAATTCCGAGATGGTAGAAAGTTTACCCATCATCCAAGGATCCCAAATATCAAGTTTCATCGCAAATGGGCAATCCTAAGGCTATTTTCGAAGCAATTTACGGTTTAGCCTGTAAAACCGTCTCAAATTCATTCAAAGGCTCAAAACTCAACGAAAATTCGAGACAAATACATGGTTATGTTCCTAATATTACCAATTATCCATTTCTAATGTCAATTTGACAAGGCAAATGCATTTGGGGGAAAAGCCCCAAATTTTCGATCGAATGGGTCATAAACCCTAATTTTTTCGGCTCAAAATTGGACAAATATAGACGATTAATGCAAGAATGAGACACATACCTCGATTAGTCATAGTTAATGCAAGCTTTTGGATCAAACCTTGGCGGAAATGGTGAAGATTTGAGAGAGAAATTGTGTAATTTGTGTTTCGAAATAATTAACACAAACCTCTGATTATCGCGTTTTTACGCAGAAATAACACTTTGGGGAATAGACGCAGCAGGCGCTGCGCCTCTTCCAAGAGACGCAACTCTTGCTGCGCCTCTTCCTTGTGTTCCCTCCATACGGATTTTCAAAAATTCGTTATGAATTCGTTATTTGTGGGCCCATCTTTGGTGCGCCTCTTCCCGATGCTATTTTATCCTTTTGGTCCGTTTGACGATTTTCTTTCGTTCTGGCCCGCATTCCTCAGCCAGCAGCAGACTGTCGCATGTTATTTATTCCTTCCAAGACCTTTTGCTTGTCACAACGAGTATTTATTCCTTCACAGAATTCGACACACCTTCATTATGTCTCCAGCGAGAGTAAGCGGATACACTTTCCCTCTCTTGACAAGAAGAACAATTCCCAATCATGTCTCCAGCGAGAGTAAGCGGACGTACTGTCCCTCTCAAGACGTGAGGATTAACATCTACCTAAGCAGATTTCCCCTCAGCAGTTCCCACCTGTGTCCTGCTACTCGCAATTATTTCTCGAAGACTACCCAAGATTTTCTCTCGGCAGTTCCCTTTGTGTCCTGCTACTCACAATATTTCGTGTTTCCCCGCGGAGTTCGACAAAGGTGTCGTTCTCCAGAAGTTCCCAAACCAATAGAGTTCCTATACCCAAGCTTTAGTTACCCCTTAAGTTGAATTTATTTTTGGCCTCCTTCCCGTCGATGCTTTCCTTTAGGGCCCCACACCCTAGCACAATCCTTATATATCTTTTAGGTCTTAACCTTAGCTCCCATGCTTAACTTTAGCTCCTACGCACCGCCGGAAGCATCTCGAGAAGAAGTCTCAGGTATGATCTCTTCTTATGGCTGGCGAGCCTCCTTACGTAGTCTAATGGACTTTAAACGACCATCCCCGATAGTCGACAGACTCTAAAATGTTCCCGACGACAGGTCCTTGGTTCCGACCCCGTGAGCCGCCTCGCGTCACCATAGTCGTTAGGTTGTAATCTTCGATTGACCTGATGGCTATACTTTGACTTTCGCCTTGTCCAAGCCTCAGTCAAAGTGGGGGCTCTGTAGATACCTCATTTCTGCACCTCCCGCAAACCACCCGGTGATGATTGGGCCGCATGTTTGGTACGCGGAACGATTTGTGACAATTCGTAAGATTATCGTCAAGTGATTGCTCAAATATTAATATCTACCTCTTAGTTGTCATCTACGTCCCGATACGGTCGTTTTGACAGTAATTAGAGTACATTTGGAGTCCGGGCCTAAAACCGTCTTCATTTTCTGATAACCGTTAAATCCCGAGTCAGAATGTTCTGGAATGTTCCGGATATTTATATTCCATATTTCATAATTTTTATCTTTTGGTAAACAATTTCCCGTAATATTCACATAAGATATTAAGGAAAACCGAATTATTTCCGTCCTACCATAACTTAAACACGGAAATCTTTCTTCCGCAGGAGGAAACCCCTTGGGAAAAGACGCAGCAGGTGCTGCGCCTCTTCCAAGGGACGCAGTGGCTGCTGCGCCTCTTCCCAAGTCCTTTTCTGCATTATTTTCGTATCTTTTTCATATATTTCCGAGATTCACTTCCAAAGAGTCTCCGAAACCCTAATTCCTTCACGTGATTAGTATAAATAAAGCCTTCGCTCCTCATATTTCTCACGCGAGTGTCCGCCCTTCTCTTCTCCCTTTGCATTCCAGACCTTTGTTCTTACTTTTTGGCGTCTACGTGCTTGAACATTCAACCACGTAAGCTCGGATCCTTCTGAGTACCAGCCTCGTTTGCATGACCGACCAATTTGACCAACTCCACATCAATCAACTTAATTAATCTAATCGTTTTCCTCTTACGAGGGCAGTTTCTTTGCATTCGCGTCGAGCATCACTAATCGATATCTTAGTCCTTCTCGTTTCTTCAACATGTAAGTCTGAGGGTGTATAATCTATCTTTTATTCATTGTATTTTAATTATTGTATCACAATTGTGAGGTTTATGTCGAAAACATCTCTTAAAACCGATTTCTAAACCATGCTTTAAAAACCTCTTTTTACGGATTTCCAGAAGACTAACCGTCGAGAAAGGACGCAGCAACTGCTGCGCCTCTTCGAAGGAGCGCAGTTCCTGCTGCGCCTCTTCGTGAGGCTACCGCAGTTCCTGCTTCCTTTCTTCTTCGTTCGTCCTCTGTTATTCGTCAAAATTCCTTTACTTGTTTCGTTTGTTTGTTAATTCTTCATCATGATAGCATATAATTCACATGTATATTATAATCATCATCATTAATATGTTTTAATCATCACAAATCCGACTTAAATCCCAAATAATCCAATATTTGCGGGTTTTCGTCATTAAATTCAATTCCGGGTTATAGAGATTCCATTCATCAATATTGGGTTTCTGGAATTCGTCTTTGATATAGTTTTCATCTGTCTTTTGTCGTATTCATCACATATTCGTCATTAATCCATCATATCTAACTTAATTAATTGATTTAATTGGTTTAGCTTGTTAATATCGTTCACTCCTGTAATTAATCCATCTTAATTCCGTCTTATTCATGTTTTACTGTTTTTATGACCCATTCACATGTAAATAACCCATTAATCACTTTCAACCGAGTAAATAATTTTAATCGATCATTAAATTCATCAATGAATATTAACAACACGCAATTCCGGCTTCACAGCCAGAATTCAGGTCAGGAACAGACGCAGCGTCTGCTGCGCCTCTTCCAAGGGACGCAGCTCTGATGCGCCTGTTCCTGGTTGATTTCTGTCTCTGAACTCCGTTTTTGCCTTGACCTAGTTTATTTAGTTTACGTATAATTGACTATTATTCGTATTATCGCCTTCTCGTTAATTTATTCTTTTATTCTTTTTCTCAAATTATCCGTTTTAAAGGTATTTTCGACATAAATCACCTAACCCAATGTAATTATTGTAATTTTCATTATTGTTATTTATAATTATTGTATTTCTTGTATCATTTGTATGTTTTCACATGTAATTGAACATTAAATTCTACTTCGAACCAATTGTATGTTAAATTAATTGTCCACCGACTTATTATTAATTCTCACATGCTAGGATTAAAACTTGGATGTTGCATTGCATGCATATAGCCGACGATATATCAAGTACGGATAACTTCCCTAATCATTAGTAGAGGCCGCTATCGAGGCGGGCGGGATTAGGTGTTCGATCAAAAGAGCTTCCTAATACGTACCCTCACCCCTTACTCCAGATATCTGTGAACACCCGTGTTCATTGGCATCCACGAGAGTCATTCTAGACATAGAATGCTAAGGGTAACGATTGCTTAGTGTTCATGTCACTACTTTGTGTCTTGACATGACACGAGGTATTCGAACGGTTCCAATTTCCCATAAAAATTGGTGGCGACTCCATACAAAATGCAAACGCTTGTTTCTCTTTCCTCCCAAGCGCCCCCGTGGGCCCCCGCTGTCCACACTTATAGAAGGTGACGTCTCGAAGTGACTAGAGTGTGATGCAATTGATGGCAAGTTCAAGTGCCATAGGGTCATATGGGATGACTAGTCGATCACAAAGACAAACTGTATGAGACATTCTGCCGGGCAGTGACCACTTATAGAGTTTTGGAAATTCATAAAGCCTGGTCATGGCAAGAGCTACTATAGTATTCTTATGAGTCAATTCTTTTGACTAGAGACTATTCGCCCAAGTTGGCACAAGTTTCTGAATGGCTTTGATTTACACTCTACTACTGTCGTAACTGAAGTCAAATGAGTATATTTTGGGTCATGATGAACTGTGGCTATACGAAGGGAATAGTGCGATAGGAATTGTCCACCCCCTTGTCAGGGTTGTTTGAAATCTCAGAGCCACTCGAAGAGTAGTGAACTAAAAATGCGTGGTCACGCTCGGAAGGTATCTACGGTAGATAATTCCGGGCAGACAATTGCTCTCCAGATCGAGGAAACCACTTAAGATATGATCAAATGCATGTACCTGCAAGACACCTTGCATTGAGTGGGAGATTGTAATAGGATAACGGAATTGGTGACGCACACTTGTTTCAGACAAGTGGGAGATTGTTGGAGTATGTGTCCACAACAATAGTGCGATCACATGTTTAAATCTCAAATTAAGAATACGTAAGGGATGATTCATATATATAGTCAATTGATTAACATTAATCAATAATGATTGGCTAATAGAGTCTGACATTACTGTCGTTTGACGGTGGTGATCAGTTGACCCCGTAAGGTCACACCTATAGGACAATTTCCTTAATAGATAAGTTGATTAATCGTATATCGATACAAGTTAATCAATTCCTTAAATTTGAACAATTCATTTTTGTGAGTGAGAATATTTATATCTTATTGTAATTTGATTAAATAAGATTTATTTTAGTAAGTAAAAGATTTTATTAGTAAAATTCGTTATTGTTTGTGAAACAATTAAATTAAGAATGATTGATTAATTATAATTGCAAAATATTGTGAATTATAATTATATGACCCATTTTATTTATGTGATCAAGAATTACTAGCCAATTTGTTATATGTAATTTAATTAATTTATATAATGATATTTATTTGATAAATATGCATTAAATTAATTAATAACATGTTACATGTTACATGTGACATGTTGTGTGACAAATGACAAATTGACAAAATAAAATGTATTACCTTATTATGTAGTGCACCGGTTTTAAGGGGATTATAGGGCTTATTATGTTTGTTAATTTTAAATGGCAAAAAATAACCATCGCCCTAATTGCCCTAGCCTTACATGCCTATTGTTTAGAAAAGTGAAAAAGTAAAGAGGAAGCCATGCATTGGCTTATGGCCACCACCCCACCTGGCGTCCCCTCTTTATTATGAGAAATTTGTTCTCATTTTTTCTCTCTAAGCTTTGGCTCACATTCTTATATTATCATATTCTCTAAAATTGTTTTAGCTCTCAAAAATTGTTCATCTAAGTTCTCATATTACAATATAAGACTAGTATTGGTGTGCGGCTTCGCCCGGACAACCTCTACTTACCATTAAACTTTTTTTTTTCATTAAATAAAATTACTTAAAGTTGCATAACCCATAAATTTATCATTAATATATTTTTCTATGATATATCCTAAAATTAGGATGAAATAAATTTTGAGACAAATTCACTACTCCCGCTATTAATATTTTACTCTTATTAATGAAACAAAGTAATAACATTTCACTACTTGCCCGTAATCATTGTTACTTTCACTACTCCCGCCGTAATTATTGTTACTTTCACTATTGCCGCATTAATATTGATTATTTCACTATTCCCGTTTTTGTTTCAACCACTTTCACTAATCTCGCTGGTAATATTGTTACCTTTACTATTCAAATGAGTGATTACTATCATATAAATATATCCAATGTTACTACAATTTTTTTCTTTACTGACGAAATTACTTTTACTACTTAGACATACAATTTTAAGATGATTATAACATGCTTATTATATTTTTGTATGTTAAATAATTAAAATCTTTATGCATCTAATAAACTACTCGTATAAAGTTTAATGAAATTGCATAGATTTTAAATTTAATATATAATTTTCTGATGATAATAATTAATACCATAAGTGTGCATGTTTATACTAATTAGTTATTTTATTTTAAGGAAATTGATCATCTTCTAGTATTCTATAAATATTTAGGAAAATTACCAAGCATCTTCTTTCTTTTAGTCTCCTTGAAATTGACCATCTTAATTAATTATTTTAATTTAAGGAAATTGATCATGTTTTAGTCTCTTACAAATGTTTAGGAAACTTACCAAGCTTCTATATAATTTAATTTTAACCCAAACTATATAATATTTGCATTAAGATCCCTTAATCAGGTCCATCACACGGTGCTATTGATTTAAAACTATATAGTATGATTAATTTGTATAACTTTCTTTAAGTAAATTGGAGCCCTTGGTTCCTGGATTTAATATATAAGTATTGAGTACTAGTGTAGTAATAGAGATATTATTAGAATCTTTTTAAGGTTAAATAAAATATTAATCTAGTTAATTAGTCTATTATTTTTAAGGGAAGTCTTGGGTGCAATTGTTAAGCAGTATCTCTACACTTGAGGTTGGAGGATCATCCATTATTGTTAAGCTCAAGAACAAATAAGGAAGGTGTCCTTATTTGTGCCCATATTTCGAACCAAATATTATAATGTAAGGGACATTATCTTTCTTTTCATATCTTATTTAGTTATGCATGCACTAGATCTTAATGAACTCATATTAAGATGTTAATTAGTTCACCATTAAAAAAAGTCTAATAATAGCTATATGAACCTAACAGGGGTAAAAGTGGATAAGTCTTTGGCCTCCTCAATAGTCGTAACCTTCGGTTGCCATTTTCTGTTAGACTTCGAAGTATTTTACGAACTATATCCTTGGATTCAAAATTTCTACCAAGATTCTTGAGGTCATTAACAATACTAGAAAAGCGAGAGGAAAGACTATTAATTGACTCGTCTTTCATCATATTAATCATCTCATATTGTTGCATAAGAAGATAAATGTGATGCTTTTTCACTTGAAACGTCCCCTCATAAGAAAGGCGCAAGGTGTCCCAAATTTCTTTGGCTGAAGTACATCCGAAAATCTGGTTTACTTCTTACTCACCAATGCCAAATTGAAGAATGGACATGGCTTTTGAGTTTTTCTCGACCTTTCTATAATCACCCTCGACATACCTATCCTAACTTTTTGGGCCACTAGTACCATTAGCACTAGTAACCGTAATAGCAAGGGGCCCTTTTTGGATTATCAACCAACACTCATAATCCGTACTCTTAACATAGTGTTCCATGCGATTTTCCACCATGAATAGTTATCCCCAATGAAGATAGGATTTAGTATGTTTCACGTCCATGACTATAGGATCAACTCTTTGGTAATTACCCAATATCAAGAGCACAAGGCTCTGATACCAATTGAACAGTCAAGGACGAGAACGCCTAAGAGGGGGAGAGGGTGAATTAGGTGTCCAATTAAAAATTTTAAGCTTGAATTAAGCTTCTTTGAAATCTAGGACAATAGACTAAACTAATATGGACAATACTTCGAATAATAGATGTGTTTATACTTAGAACTAATATTTGATTTAGAATTATTGACACACGGATTGAGCTCAGTATATGTCACAGTTAAGTCGACTGTTGCACAGACCAGAAAAGTGTGAATGAAAGAGTATTTTTCTTCCACTTAGAAGTGAAGATATAAAGTGAATACCTTTTAAGTTGAATAATCTTAGCAAAGAAAATATTTAGTTAATCCTTTTAAGTTGAAAACTTGAGATACTTAATCGTTTTAAGTTCACAAGATTGAATCAATCAGCAGGTCTGAGACACAATATTGAACAGTTTGACACAGACAGATTGCGAGATAAACAAGATATAAATAAGGAGAACAAATGTAAAAGTAAATGAACAAACAAGACGATGTTTAAAAAATCGGTTTAGCCTCTACTCCGAGGCCTACGTCCAACCGTTTTTTTATTGCTTGTTTAGAAATTTACTCCAACTTACTAAACCCCTTATAATTAAAATAACTCGCCAACCTACTCCGGTTCCACTTGCTTGAAGCTACTCCCCTTCAAGACTTTCACTTGCTCAAAGCTAATCCGCTTCAAGACTTAAGTTCTATCTCACAGGTTTACAGAGTCTTTGAATCTCAATCATTCACTTAATGAACATGGAGATCATAATTAAGAGCTAAACACGAGAATCATGGAACAAGCTCAGATGCCACAGTGCAGCGAACTGATACATGGAGATTTACAGCTCTTTTGAAAAACGATTGAAGACTTTTAAAATAGAAAACGGTTTTGCAAATAAATTGAAGAACAAGAGCTTAAATTTTGCAAAGTGTTTTTAACAATTAATCTTAGAAAAGTCTTGGGTAATAAATGATGCAAAGGCTCCTTATTTATAGTGAATGCAATCACCTAAAGAGTACACTTTAGAGTAATTTAATCCAGTAATAAAATAAGTAGCCTTTGAGTGATGACAAGTGTTAGGGGTAGCTTGAGCACACAAAACTTTAGTATTTTTCAGAAAACTCTTCCCCAAACACTCAACACGTGACATTTTACCAAATTGTCAAAAAAAAATTTCTATCTTTGAACTATGACAAGTCAAACTTTACCATTTTGGTAAAAAACAAATGAGCAAATCTGGAGGATTCAACTCGAGAGATTTGTGATTTTATTTTTTAGTTTTGTTTTCAAACTTTTGTATTTCAAATGTTAAACATTTGAGAATATGAAATTTGTAAATATATCAACACTTACACATTTCGTATAAAATTCCACCATACGGTAGTATCAGAGACCACAGTGCAGCGCATGGTTGCATGGTTTTGCAGCCACTTTGACAAAACGAGAATGTTACACTTACTCTTACAACATTCGACTAAGGCTAGTAAATATCTTTGTGTTGACTTCATCTTGATCATGTTGAACCTTCTTGGAAGACAATTGATTGCTTCAAATATTAAGCTTTTGTAACTAAGAGCAAACAATCAAATAACAATGAAACTCGACATCATCAACCAAGTGTGTTCTAACAATATATTTACTAATTGCATTTTCTCAAATATTAAGTGATGCTATGGTGTTCATGGAGTGGATGGAAGTCACAAGAGATGCTTTGCAGACCCTTGGACCGCATGGCTTAGTTATGGATCAGGTAAGTAGCCTAAGTGTCATTTTCCTTTCCTTTTTCCTGCTGATGTTTCAGTTTTTTCACATCACTCAACATGTCTCTTTTTCATAAAATCAGGTCACTCAATATCTATTTTTCATAACAAATTTTATTTCATAAGTTATTGAGATGTTTGGAGTTAAGTGCACACTTGGTAGAACAGATGTCCTATACTTGCCAACGCCAGCATATGTCAGCTACAAATCCTTTAGATGTTGATATTCAAGTACTTGCTTTCTTAAACTTGCTCTGGTTTGTAAAATTGTACAGAATGCCTTTTTGTCACATGCAGAGTGTTAATATCGAGCACAACCCAGCTATTTAGGGTCAATGACTGAAGTCCAATTACATTCCATTTTATGGTAGCCATTGTAACAACCCCAAATACCGAGGAGCCTTAACCAGACCTTCCTTAGTATATAAGGGTATTACCATCTCGGTTGCCCGAGGTAAGTAATCATCAAAACTCGATAAAAGAACAATTATAGTTAAATTAACAAGTGTTACAACCAACTAACAAAATAAAGATACAACTCATCAGTTACACGCTATCACTATCAGAACTCGTGAGGACTCATCCCCGCCAAGACTCCAGCTATCAACCACATCAACACCTGCCAAGACCGACTGCTCACCATAAGGGATCACGGCAGACACATAAACAAACAAGACAACCACACAAGGTCAGTAACTGAGACAAGACACAACGTAAATCAACAACAATTACAAACACAATACAAACACAACTAGTCACACACAATCACACCCACTCCAATCAATCTCTATCATCGACTGTCCACTGGACCAACCCTGCCAGTGGGAGATCGGAGCCGTTCCATCTAAGCCTCGCTCATCATACCGAGTGATAACCCTGTCCCATTAATGTGCACATCCCCTCCCGTGGCGGGTTCCACGGAGGGCAAAACTAGGGCGTGAAGCCACTCCTGCAAGTGACTCCACTCAGCCGAGGACGCACTTCGAGAACCAGAGACAATTAATCACAGACAACCGCAATACAACAACAACCAACAAACTGTATACACCAATCGACTACCGCATACAATCTGCCACACAAACACAACAACAACAACACAACAACCACGACACAACAATCGACACACTAGACCATCCACAAAAACTGAGTAGGCGAACCTACCTTTAAGCGACTGCAACGATTGCATGCCCACACACGCAATACCCAGCAATTAAGTAACACCTATACACACAATACAAACATCTATTACTACCATTCTAATCCCAACTGAAACCACAAGACACAGATGATGATGACGACATACCTACATGAGGAAAACCTGGCAAAGGATCGCTACCCAACTCAAGCTACGCACTCCTAAGGCATAAGGAACTTCAAGGGCTTCCATGGAGGACATATGGTGAAGGGAAGAGGAAAGGGCAACATTTAGGTTTAGGAGAAAGAGGCGGAAATGATTTGCAGATTTAATAAAACACGATTATAAACCCTCGCTGAAAAGACGCTACTCGATCGAGTGGCCCACCTACTCGATCGAGTATCCAAGCTACTCGATCGAGTACCACCCCTAACTCAAAACACAGGATAACTTTGGTACGCACTTCTAAGGACTATTACTGCTTCCAAGGTCGGTCAACATTGGTCAACTGGTCTCTAAAAAGGGCGGGTATTACAGTCTTCCCCCCTTAAAAGAACTTCGTCTCCGAAGTTCAACTCACCTATTCCAAAGCACAAGATATGGAAACAAAGCGACACCACTACTCTTCCGACATAGGTCACTATCCTCGAAAACACCCCCCCCGTGTCATCATCATCAACTAACTATCACCCCACCTAGATCAACTTCTACACTCAACCACAAGAAGTACTAACTTCACAACACGAACCGGCACAACCAACGATTTCCCAACACTACGAGATTACACTTTCACTAGCAACAACCATCAACATGAAACAAGTCACGTTAACACAACTATGTTACCCAACGACATGATTCTATTCCGACATGTAACATCATAACTATCTCTTTATGACCATCTTTTAAAGCACACTATCAACTTTTACTTCAACACACAAATTACTCGACGAACAAGTGCAACCAATTATAATTTCATACAAGAAATGTAACCAAAGTAATAGAAAACATTATAAACAAACAACCAAATAATTGCAACATCGGCCTTTTTATTTTGCGACATTACTCTTCCTCTCAAAAAAGGAACTTCGTCCCCGAAGTTCACCACCGAATTACTACACATGTTACCTATAACTTACCTCTTGACATGTATCTAACCCATATTATTCATTATTGACATTACTCATTACGCACACAACTATTAATTCATAAAAGCATATGCAACTATACTTAAATAACTAGCCACCGTCAAGAATGCATATATATACCATTGTATTTGTATATGGAAGGACACAACTTCGGTGAATTATAATTAGTAAACATTACGGATGTAAAATGAATGCAATAAGAACCAACTACTATTTCACTATCCGTTACGAATACGCATCCAAAACCCAACCATGACTTCCAACCTATGAAATTAACGGTTCAAACATGTTACTAATCATCAATAACCATATTAAACATCAAAACATGTAACTATATAACCCTTAAACAATTTTAATTAATGAAAAGTTCATGTAACAGTGCTACTCGATCGAGTATATAGGGTACTCGATCGAGTGCCCGCTACTCGATCGAGTGTCTTGGCTACTCGATCGAGTAGGCCTGAGATCAGAATACCCCATCCTTGTCACACCTGCAGCTACTCAACCGAGTGTGGGGCACTCTGTCGAGTAGCCACAGGTCAAAACCTTAGAAATTCCTGTCATAACACCATACATATATAAAACGTCACATAAGCACGAGTCGGGATGACAACCCGACCTCCAAAATCCTGCAAACAAGTTCAAATTAAGCAAATTCGGCCTTATGGCCATCCATACAAACCAAACGTAAAAGTACCAACTAAAAACGACTACCATCATCCAATATCATCAACCATAAACAAAGAGAAAGAAAAGGAGTATCACTCCTGCTGCTGCTGCTGCTCATCCATCATCTCATCTCCACCACCATCTCCTCCCGAGGTGCCTGCTCCCGATGACCCAAGACCCGCATCAACCCCCGCCCTGACTCCGGGACTCACATACCATGGGGTCAAACCACCAAAAGCAAAGAAGCGTGGTGTCCCCCATGCCGTCTGGTCCACCCCGTAAGAGTGGAAAACCCCCTTTGTAGTCCCCAACTCCGCTCCACCACCACCTTTGGGTGTGGTCCCTCGATCCCAATCCCCTGAGTATACGCCATCTCATGCATGTTCCGGAGTGTCAAAGTAGATGACACTCTCTCTGCCAAGTAGCTCGAACGCGTCTCTGGGGTATCGAGGTAGGGGTAATAAGGAAAAGGGTGCGGCTGTGGTGCTGCTGGCCGTGGTCTGGTCTCAGTTGTCCTCTCCCTCACCCGACGAGGTCCTCTGCCCAACCTGGGTCTATCCTCCACTGCTGCCACGTTCTCCCTCTTCTTCGGCTCGGGCATCACCTGAAGGATCGTGTCATCAATGAGGTATGTCTGCAACTGTCGAGGTACATCATCATCCTCCTCCTCCTCATCGGAGTCAACAACTACCACCACTGGGTCTAACGGCTCTGTCGGTGGCAGGTACTCAGGAGTCGGGATCCTCATCCAGCTCATCCCCCACACCCTCCAAGCTAGGCTACCATCAGCTAAAGTTCTCAACCATTTCAGGTCGAGGTAGTAGTCTCTATCCATGGTAGGCACCGGTGTGGATAGGGGAACGTACTCAGAAGAAGCCTCAAAGGAGGCTAGCTTTTGAGCTAGCCGAGTGGCAATAGTACCACAACTCAAGTACCGAGTGGTAGAAGTAGCCATCAAGGCAAGGCTAACACAGACCATGGCAGGAGCATTGAAGACTACCCTCTCGGTCTGCTCCGGGTTAAGATAAGACATCAAAAGCAACAGTTCATGATTGTTCAGCTTACTCATATCCGGCCTCTCATAAAGAAGGTTCGAAATAGAACGAAGGAAGATCCTCAAAGTAACATGTTGAACATCATAAATTAACATGTTGCTGGAGGTGGGAGCTGACTTTCTGGAAAGACAAGGCATAAGGCGGCAAACACCGCACTTAGATGGGATCTCACTGATGGAATCATTGGGAGCCTTGGCCAACCCAAGGTGAGAAGCAAAAAGGTCCATGGTCAACACAAAACTCGTATTCATAAGACGGAACACAACAGATTGTGCAGCTGGCTCGTATGTAAACGAGCTCATAAACTCCAAAGTCAGAAAAGGATAACAATGCTTCCTCAAACGATACAACCTCGTGAACCCTAAGGTCTCAAAGATATGACGGACATCCGTCTCAATTCCCAAGTCATCAAGAAGTGTGGTATCCACACAACGGGTGGGTCTCATCTTGCTTTTCTGTAACGCCACGAACCTCTCCCTTTGTTTAAAGTCCACAAATACTACTGAAGGATACTCGGGTACGGACGGTATAACCGGTCCGGTCCGCTACCCTCCCCAATTTCGGGCTGTGAAGCCCTCCCCCTCTTACTCTGACGGGTCCCTATGTTTAGTCTCGGCATCTGTTTCAGCATACAATTAAACATACTTGCATAGGCTTTTAAAACATGTAATTTACACAAATTTAACATTGAATAATCATCTATGTACACACTTTCACCAACAAATTCCCAATTTGATATATAAACTCAGTTTATAGTATTTCAGACGATTTCCATAGCTGTGAAAATTTTTGCATGAATGAATATGATTTACTCGACCAATTCAACTGTCATGACATGGCTCAAACGATATTCCATATATATACTTGATAACATGTGAAACATTCATATACGTTCATAGAAAGGCAACTTAATACATACCATCGCCAACCTTCAACATTATGAGCAAACCTCTCAATTAAACTAGTCAGACGGTCTCTACAGCTGTAACGATTTTGCCACATTCATCAAAAATTAACATCACCATTACAATATTAAAAGTTTAACTCTTGCATATACATTCATATCCAACACAAAATCTCAATTATAGGAAACGAATTTCAATTTGGGGCACTTTTAAGACGGAGTTTAAGGCAAGTTTTAAGGTGAAAATCACAAAATCCAATTTCCAACATGATATATGCACCATATGGTACTCAATTTCATCATCCAACATGTAGAAAACAACCAAAAGTCAATTTTGATTTTGCAAACCCTAGAAAAATTCGTCCCCAATTTTGCAATTTCTATTCTATTTTCAGCACAATTTGTGGGTTAATATCCGTATACTACCCTTTAAATTTAGGACTATAACGTAAATTTAACATGCGAATATCGTCATAAAACATAAATACAATATAGAAACGATAAGGAATTAGAATCAACCTCGGGTCCTTATAGTGCGGCGTAAAGAACAGAAATCAAATGAGATTCCCTCCTAATTGTTGCACCCAAGACCTTGTCCGAGATATGCCCTTGTGCTAGAATGTGTTCTCCGATTGCCTTGCAATATTGGGAGAACTGATGTGAGTTTGCTTGAGATGTGAGATCTCGGTTTCTACAGAGAAGAATGCTCTTCGAAACCCTAATTTTTGTTTCAAAAATGATGATTAGGTTACAAAGAGGAGGGACTCCCTCTTTGTATCATTCGGCCAAACCGAGTGAGTAAGAGAGAAATGGGCTTTCCATTTCCTCTTCACTTAAACTCGTGATCCGGTCCATAGCTCGCTAAGTGTATACGACGCGGTTTAATTATAAATTGTTATCGGTTATCGGAAATTAAGGCATCAGCTAAAAATACGGGCTAGCTGAATTATTAATTCGTGTCCGACAAAAACAGTATTGTATAATTATGTTCAATATACATTAATTAAATATAAATCGTTTATATTTAATTTTACGAATTAACTGGTTAATTCGCCTTAGCCCATGATATTTAATCCGTATTAAATATAATATCTCAACATCACATATTCGACTAATTACTAGTCAAATAACTCGGACTAACTGGTTAGTCAAATTTGGCATCTACATGATTTGTATTTTCATACGGTCACGTCTCTCGAACGTATCCTATAGGTGTGACTTTTAGGGACAGTTGATCACCGCCATCAGTATGACAATAACGTCAAACTTATCTAGCAAGCCAACCGTTATTGATAAACGTGGATCAAGCGATAATGATACCAAAGTATGCCCTTTGATCCTTTTAGAGGTTTGTAAGTCCTTGCACTAAGCGTTAAGGACACCAACCCCAACAAGCTCCCACTTGTCCGTACAAGTGCATGTGCAATGACGTTATCCGCACTAACTGGAGGACACAAGCTCCAACAAACTCCCACTTGTCCGTACAAGTGTATGTGCGATAACCGATTCTCATATTCATTTAAAATTTCTCCCACTCAATGTAAAACAATTTGCGGATCCGGATCCGCAAAGGTCGTATTTTACAATCGATCTGTATCAAGAGTGGTTTCCCCGACTAGAGAGTAACTCAAGTGATAAAACGAATCCGTATCCGAGCATGGCCATGCATTTCGATTCTGACTCCTCGAGTGGCCCCGAGAAATATCAAGTACCGATAAAGGTGAATATTTCCTTCAACTCGAACTCCTTCCGATCTAAGCACAGTATGAAATGACCCAGAAAAAATCTACTTGGCCCCTGTTACGGATGACCGTGAGAAAGAAACCAAAGTCACCCAAAATCTGCCTTAGTCTCAAGAGACAGTCGATAGTCAAAAGAATCGACTCTTAGGATCACCATGGAAGTCCTATCCACGACCGGGCAACGAATGTTATAAAACATTTAGGACTCCACGTCGATGTCACAAGTGTGTCCTACGAAATATCCGTATAAATCGCCTCTGTGATTGGTCAGTCAACCGGTTGACTTATGGCTCGTTGAACCCACCATCAACCAACGTCACAAAATAATTGCCGAGTTATCAGCTCATGTGGGCAATCAAGGACTGAAAAGATATAATGTTCGTTCGAGTTCACTTTGTGGTGTTCAAAATTTGTCGTACAAATCCACATGAAAAACAAAATATATATATAAAATATCAAAACGATGATGTCGTATAGAGTACAAGAGAGGATGAATCTGATCCATAAAAGAGTACTACAACTTAGGAACACGTTTAATTCCCATGGAATTAACATGCCCTTCATGCTTATCTTGTCGTAATGCTTTAGTGAGAGGATCTGCTATGTTATCATCTGTAGCAATCTTTTCTATCACTACTTCCTTTTGCTCCACGTAATCCCGGATTAGATGAGCTTTCCGTTGTACATGTCTAGACTTGTTGCTAGACTTTGGCTCCTTAGCTTGGAAGATGGCACCACTATTGTCGCAATAGATGGTGATCGGGTCATTCGAACTAGGCACTACAGAGAGCCCATGTAAGAATTGACGCATCCATATCGCTTCCTTTGTAGCTTCAGACGCGGCATAGTACTCGGACTCAGTCGTAGAATCTGCTGTAACAGTTTGTTTCGAACTCTTCCAGCTGACTGCAGCGCCATTAAGAGTAAAAACGAATCCAGACTGAGATTTCGAGTCATCTCGATCCGTTTGGAAGCTAGCATCTGCGTAACCGGTTGCGCATAGCTTTTGATCGCCTCCATAAGTCAATGCCCAATCTTTAGTCCTCCGGAGGTACTTAAGAATGTTCTTGATGACCAACCAATGTGGTTCACCTGGTTCTTTGTTGGAATCGACTTGTCATACTCAATGCATATGCTACGCCCGGACGTGTGCATATCATGGCATACATGATTGATCCTATAGCCGAAGCATATGGAATCCGTGTCATGCGCTCTTTCTCTTCCGGTGTCTCTGGTGCACGAGAGTTGCTCAAATGCACCCCCGGAGACATAGGAAGGAACCCCTTCTTGGAGTTAGTCATCTTTGAATCTCTCTAGGACTTTGTCTATGTAAGACTCTGATCGAGAGATAACATCCGTCGTGATCGATCTCGATAGATACGGATGCCTAGAATTCTTTGTGCCTCTCCCCGGATCTTTCATCCGGAAATGGTTTTTCAACCATACTTTCACCGAAGTTAAGAGAGGTATGTCATTCCCAATCGGGAGTATGTCGTCAACATACAATATTAGGAAGACAATCTTGCTCCCACTCGACTTGATATATAAACATGGTTCCTCGACCGATCGAGTAAATCCATTTTCTTTTATCACTTGGTCGAAGCGATGATTCCAACTCCTTGATGCTTGCTTAAGTCCATAAATGGAACGCTTAAGTTTGCATACTTTCTTAGGATGTACTGGATCGATGAAACCTTCGGGTTGTACCATGTACAACTCTTCCTCCAAAAAGCCGTTTAAGAAGGCGGTTTTCACGTCCATTTGCCAAATTTCATAATCATGAAAAGCGGCAATCGCTAAGATGATCCGAATGGAACGCAGCATGACTACGGGTGCAAAAATCTCATCGTAGTGCAAACCTGGCACTTGGGTGAAACCTTTAGCAACTAGTCGTGCTTTGTAGATATCTTGTTGACCTTCCACGGAATGCTTTATCTTGTAAAGCCATTTGCATTGAAGGGGACGAACCTTAGCAGGTAAGTCAACAAGATCCCACACGTTGTTCTCATACATAGAGTCCATCTCGGATTTCATGGCCTCAAGCCATAGTTTCGAGTCAGAACTGGTCACGGCACCTTTATAGGTTGCGGGTTCACTACTCGTTAAGAGTAGAACGTCATCTATGTCATGTTCCTCGACCATACCAATGTATCTGTCCGGAGGAATAGAGACTCTTCCCGACCTCCTAGGTTCCTCAGGAATATTTACCGCAGCCGGGATTGAAGGAATAGGTTCCTCCAATGGTTGCTCGGTGTTTGGTTCTGGAATCTCCGACAGGTCGAAGGTTCTATCACTCTTTGCATTCTCGAGAAATTCCTTCTATAAGAATGTCGCACTAGCCGCAACAAAAACACGTTGTTCGGTTGGCGAATAGAAGTAATGACCACGTGATCCTTTAGGATAACCTATAAAGTATGTCTTGACCGATCGCGGGCCGAGCTTATCTTCAGGTCTCCACTTGACATAAGCCTCGCAGCCCCAAACCCGTATAAAGGACAAGTTAGGGACCGTTCCCTTCCATAGTTCATATGGAGTCTTGTCAACAGCTTTAGACGGACTTCGGTTAAGTATTAGAACGGCTGACAAAAGAGCATAACCCCATAATGAATCAGGTAAAACCGTGTGACTCATCATGGATCGAACCATATCAAGTAGTGTTCGATTTGTCCGTTCGGACACACCATTCAATTAAGGTGTTCCAGGTGGAGTTAACTGTAGGGCAATCCCACAGTCTTTGAGGTGTTGATCAAACTCGTGAGAAAGATACTCGCCACCACGATCCGAACGCAGTGTTTTAATCTTTCCACCTAATAGGTTCTGTACCCTATTCTGGTATTCCTTGAATTTCTCAAAGGATTCACTTTTGTGCTTCATTAAGTAGACAGCCATATCTACTCAAATCGTCCGTGAAAGTGATGAAATACCTATAGCCTTCTCGTGCGGTGATTGACATAGGACCACATACATCCGTGTGTATGAGTCCTAATAGGTCAGCAGCGCGCATTCCAACACCTTTGAAGGAAATCCGAGTCATCTTACCGATGAGACATGATTCACACGTGCCAAATGATTGAAAATCAAAGGCCGAGATAGCTCCATGTTTGATGAGCTGTTTTACGCGTTTCTCATTAATGTGTCCCATACGGCAGTGCCATAGATACGTTTGATCTTTGTCACCAACCTTTAACTTTTTATTCATTACGTGTAATATTTCGGTGGTCTGATCTAAAACATAAATTCCATTCATGGAGACTGCCTTGCCATAAATCATATTGTGTAAAGAGAAAATGCAAGTATTATTCTCAATTACAAATGAAAAACCAAGTTTGTCAAGTGCAGAAACTGAAATAATGTTTTTCGAAAGACTGGGTACATAATAGCAATCATATAATGATAACTCAAATCCGCTAGGAAGCTGGATCACATATGTTCCCCTCGAGACGGCAGCCACTCTTGCTCCATTCCCGACACGCAGGTCAACCTCACCCTTTACGAGAGGCTTGAGGTTTCGGAGGCCCTGCACATGATTACACAGATGAGAACCACAACCAGTATCAAGTACCCAAGTTCCGTAACTTGCGTGGTTAATCTCAATCATATGAATAAAAGTAGAAGAAGAGGAAGACATACCAACAGGTTTAACACGACCTGCCTTTAAGTCCTCATGATAAACAGGACATGTGCGTCTCCAATGCCCAGTCTTGTGGCAATGATGGCATTCCATGTTTTCATTCTTGCTCTTTGTCACGCCTGATGAGGTGCTCGACTCACCAGGCCCACTCTTACCTGAACCCGACTTCTTGAACTTCGCCTTACCTACTGCTAGGTTTGCCTGAGCTTTGCCCTTACCCTTCCCTTTATTCGACACAACGAGAACATCCTGTTTCATGCTCCCACTGGACTTCATGTCCTTCTCGGTGTACGAGAAGGGAGTGCAGTTCATGGGGAGTTTTCTTCAAATCATTCATATAGTAATTCGCTCTAAATTGCGAATAACCATCGTGGAGTGAGTGAAGTATGCGGTCGATAACAATGTTCTCGCTGATGTTACAGTTAAAGGTCTCCAGTTTCTCGACATTCTCAATCATGCTGAGAATGTGTGGGCTAACCGGTTGGCCCTTCTGGAGTCTCGCATCAAAGAAGCGAGTGGTATGCTCATAGGTCACGATTCTCGGTGCTTTCGAGAATTCCTTGGTGAGCGTGGTGAAAATCTTGTTTGCACCATGGGCTATGAAACGTTTCTGCAAATTGGGTTCCATTGCAAAAATGAGTACGTTTTTAATCGCACCCGCTTCCATACAGAAATCATTAAACTTGGTGACTTCAGCAGCTCTAGCCGTGGGACCTGGGTTTGCCGGGATGGGCTCCAAGAGATATTTGAGCTTCCGTCGCGCAGCGGCAAAGCATTCCGTAATCTTGCCTCCCGGTCCGCGAAGTTGGATCCATCATTCTTGATCGAGTAGACCGATTCATCCGATTCATGAAGATCCGAAGCCAGGACTCACGGTCCAATGTGGCACTTGGCATTGGGTTATCACTTGAACCGACCATTTGTTGTTTAGCGAGTTTAAAATCGTGATCTACACTGAAAAAGAAAGAAAAACAAAACGAAATAAGCAACTCATCGAGGTGATTTAAGTCTATTTTAAAATTCATTTTAAACATGTAGACTCTTGCACTTGCATAATTGATCTCCCTCAAGAATGATACAAGTGATCCCAAGACTCAATTTCTGTAAATTGATAAGCCAACTGTTTAGCTAATTCTTCAGGAAGAACTCTTGGTCGATAGATTTCCGTAAATCCTATCTATAGTCCACCATGATCACAGGATCGTACGAGTGACCACAGTGTTGAGATAAAATAGGTCAATCGGTTCCAACTTACCCGACGTAGAAGGGGTCATATTATGCCTACCGACGAAGAAGGGAGTCATTGGAGTTTGACCTATAAAGACCGTTCTCAATTTTGGTTTATACGAGGAAGATCCCATCAACGAAATTATAATTCATTTTAAGTGAACGAATAACTAGCGTTTGTCGTGAATGAATTTATTTGGATGATGGCTTTAAAAAAACGTGTGACATGCGAATGTCAAGGAAAACTAACTCGTGACCTCTATATGTGTCAGTTTTCATGCAATTATTAGGTGGTTTGGTTTTTAGGCGGAATATGATGCATACTATCGTTACGATAACATAAATAATTGAATGCAATACGTAAATAAAATTTCCTAGTGTGGCCTATCCTAATAAAAAGAACAAAATACAACTTTGGAATCCACCGTTGGACCCAAGAAGCTTGTCTTGTTGTTCCATCTTGATCCATGTAGCGGGAGTGAGCATCTGGTCTCCGTCTTTGGTCTTCTCAAAAATTACAATTAAAATTACAAAATATAAACCTAATTACATTCTAATAAAACCGTAATTACAAGTGAAAAATCCAAAACGGAGATACGAGATCTCAAAATACAACCAAGACCGTGTTCCATCATTACGGTAACACGTTCTACTAAGGCCACACTAAGTTACAACCGTTTGCAAAAATAAATAAATACGTAATAAAAGGCATTCAAGGCATTCAACAAAACGATAAATAAATGCATCAACTAAAAACAAATTCATTCGTGACATAATTCCGTAATTATGTTAAATTTATCCAAACCACCTTTTAATGATTAAAATTCATGTGATAAAACCGCTTCTATCATTTAATTTTAATCTAATACAGTCCGTTACTTTAAATACGGTTTAAAATAACTTAATGGTACGTATGTGAACCGTTTCACAATCATAGCGAGTGTACAATATCCGTATAAAGTACATATTGAAGCCAAAAGAAAATTTAAATCAAAAAGAAACAAATTTTCAAAGCTGTTAAAACGGAAATCCTTCGATCCAGGGACATAAGTGCTCGATCGAGGACGAGAAGGGCTCGATCGATGAACGCAAGTCGATCGAGAGGGTTGCCAAAGGAAGTGCTCGATCGACTAAACGGTGGTCGATCGAGTACCTTTATCAACAAATCTACTCGATCGAGTACGAGGACAACTCGATCGAGCAATAGGGTTTAGAAAGGGGTCGATCGAGTACAACAGGGACTCGATCGAGCAAAAGTTTTTGAAACGGGTCGATCGAATACAACAGGGACTCGATCGAGAAAAAACAAGACAGAAAAAACACTCGATCGATTAAAAACTTGTTCGATCGAGTACAAAACTTTCTGAAAAACTCCAAACCCTCGTGAAACAAGTTTTATGATACAAAACCACAACAATTTTGATCAAAAACGCATAAAATCAATTTAACAATTGACAAAACATGACATATTGTTATAATCTCCGTATAAAACAACAATATGCATAAAACAAAATGATAAACAAGATGAATGAACCGTGTAAGACATGTCACGGTTTCAAAAGAAATTTTAGCCGTGTAAACTGGACACGGTTTTCGAGACAATCACAACCGTTTCAAAATCGTTTTATGAAAAACACATGGAAAAATTTACGTGGCCTCGCTCTGATACCACTTGTGGGTTAATATCCGTATACTACCCTTTAAATTTAGGACTATAACGTAAATTTAACATGCGAATATCGTCATAAAACATAAATACAATATAGAAACGATAAGGAATTAGAATCAACCTCGGGTCCTTATAGTGCGGCGTAAAGAACAGAAATCAAATGAGATTCCCTCCTAATTGTTGCACCCAAGACCTTGTCCGAGATATGCCCTTGTGCTAGAATGTGTTCTCCGATTGCCTTGCAATATTGGGAGAACTGATGTGAGTTTGCTTGAGATGTGAGATCTCGGTTTCTCTGAGAGAAGAATGCTCTTGAAACCCTAATTTTTGTTTCAAAAATGATGATTAGGTTACAAAGAGGAGGGACTCCCTCTTTGTATCATTCGGCCAAACCGAGTGAGTAAGAGAGAAATGGGCTTTCCATTTCCTCTTCACTTAAACTCGTGATCCGGTCCATAGCTCGCTAAGTGTATACGACGCGGTTTAATTATAAATTGTTATCGGTTATCGGAAATTAAGGCATCGCCTAAAAATACGGGCTAGCTGAATTATTAATTCGTGTCCGACAAAAAAAAACGATATTGTATAATTATGTTCAATATACATTAATTAAATATAAATCGTTTATATTTAATTTTACGAATTAACTGGTTAATTCGCCTTAGCCCATGATATTTAATCCGTATTAAATATAATATCTCAACATCACATATTCGACTAATTACTAGTCAAATAACTCGGACTAACTGGTTAGTCAAATTTGGCATCTACATGACTGTATTTTCATACGGTCACGTCTCTCGAACGTATCCTATAGGTGTGACTTTTAGGGACCAGTTGATCACCGCCATCTGTATGACAATAACGTCAAACTTATCTAGCAAGCCAACCGTTATTGATAAACGTGGATCAACTGATAATGATACCAAAGTATGCCCTTTGATCCTTTTAGAGGTTTGTAAGTCCTTGCACTAACTGTTAAGGACACCAACCCCAACACAATTAACATCAACAATCATGAAAGGGAAGCATGTGAATCATATTACAACAATTAGAAGCAATTTTTCGTCCATATGAATCGAAATTTCAGGTTATTCTATCATTCTAATAGATTCAAGGTGATAAAAACATGTAAATAGGGAAGGAATTCATACCTTGATCAGATAGGAAGTGAAAGAACGAAATTAAACAATGAAAATCACCCAAATTAATCACCACAAACACAAGAATATATGAGTTTTGAGAGGTTTTGGAGCTTAGGGTTTCGAATAAGGAAGAAAGAATAAGAAGAATGAGGAAAAACAAGGGTTTTATGAAACCCGTAAAGGCCACTGTACTGTAGCCTACTCGATCGAGTGCCTAGGGTACTCGATCGAGTAGGTGCTATTTCGTCGAGTGTCCGCAGAAAATTCCCACATTTCAACGTCATAGCTTCCTAACTAGATCGAGTGAGGTCAACTCGGTCTAGTAAACACTCGCACTCGGTCAAGTAAGGTTGAGTACTCGGTCGGAGATACAAAATTAACTGAAGATTCCTGCAAAACAATACCACATGTCGATTCCAAACCAAGTTCGGAATCGTCACTGGTTATCGTACTCACTCATATATTACCATTACTATTGAGTACCGTCTCATCAGATAAGATTCATATCACATTACGCTACAACAAACTTCACGCATCATGGTTTACCTGCTACCGAGCCATCCGTATACGCAATTATGTCATTGTTTCATGTCTAAACTCGTCTTACCACATTGCTAACAACTTATACTTACGTTAATTAAAACATACAATTAACGATGACTTTTCCACATATCATCCAAGTGTATTACTATCATGCTCAAGCTTCAACATAAACAAATTATTCTACACAAATTAATCACCACACAGCGGAAACTTTCAATCATTAAGCATTGCATATACGCATCACTATCTGCTATTTCTCATACTATAACTCAACACTTCTCTAACTATCATCATTATAGCTACGGTAAGACTTATAAACTCATATAGGATCACCATCACTATCAACCTGAAGCAAACACCAATGTGACCACTTTTCATACTACATCATACACTCCTACACTTTTCACGCATTTCTATTAAATAAAACCTTTTACGTTTCTCATTATCTTCACATATACTCACCAATTCTACCAAAACTTCACCATACACGATCCGGATGCAATTATCATGCCTATATAACCTTCAACAAAGACTCAACCACAGATAGTTCCAACGTAATCAACATACACATTAAGTACATATACACGGACTCCACATTCCCATACCCAGTGACTGGCTTAAGTACAATGGGGCGAGGATTTTGAAATGAGGCGCCTACTTACCCAAAATCTAGCATCTGCTGGGGCTCCCATTACACATACACCAGGTTCATTTTATTAGACTCCCTACGTTCATTAGGTTTATTTGTTACAGGTTCCAAAATCGTCGCTCTGATACCACTTTGTAACACTCCCAAATACCGAGGAGCCTTAACCAGACCTTCCTTAGTATATAAGCGCATTACCATCTCGGTTGCCCAAGGTAAGTAATCATCAAAAGTCGATAAAAGAACATTTATAGTTAAATTTACAAGTGTTACAACCAACTAACAAAATAAAGATACAACTCATCAGTTACACGCTATCACTATCAGAACTCGTGAGGAATCATCCCCGCCAGGACTCCAGCTATCAACCACATCAACACCTGTCAAGACCGACTGCTCACCATAAGGGATCACGGCAGACACATAAACAAACAAGACAACCACACAAGGTCAGTAACTGAGACAAGACACAACGTAAATCAACAACAATTACAAACACAATACAAACACAACCAGTCACACACAATCACACCCACTCCAATCAATCTCCGTCACCGACTGTCCACTAGACTAGCCCTGCAGTGGGGGACCGCAGTCGTTACCACCTAAGCCTTGCTCTTCATACCGAGCGATAACCCTGTCCCATTAATGTGCACATCCCCTTCCGTGGCGGGTTCCACGGAGGGCAAAACTAGGGCGTGAAGCCACTCCCGCAAGTGACTCCACTCAGCCGAGGACGCACCTCGAGAACCAGAGACAATCAATCACAGAAAACTGCAATACAACAACAACCAAAAAACTGTATACACCAACCGACTACCGCATACAATCTGCCACATAAACACAACAACAACACAACAACCACGACACAACAACCGACACACTAGACCATCCACAGAAACTGAGTAGGCGAACCTACCTTTAAGGGACTGCAACGATTCCATGCCCACACACGCAACACCCAGCAATCAAGTAACACTTATACACACAATACAAACATCTATTACTACCATTCTAATCCCAACTGAAACCACAAGACACAGATGATGATGACGACATACCTACATGAGGAAAACTTGGCAAAGTATCACTACCCGACTCAAGCTACGCACTTCTAAGGCATTAGAACCTTCAAGGGCTTCCATGGAGGACATATGGTGAAGGGAAGAGGAAAGGGCGACATTTAGGTTTAGGAGAAAGAGGCGGAAATGATTTGCGGATTTAACAAAACGCGATTATAAACCCTCGCTGAAAAGACGCTACTCGATCGAGTGGCCCACCTACTCGATCGAGTGGCCCCTACTCGATCGAGTGGCCCCTACTCGATCGAGTATCCAAGCTACTCGATCGAGTAGCCTCTACTCTATCGAGTACCACCCCTAACTCAAAACACAGGATAATTTTGGTACGCACTTCTAAGGACTATTACTGATTCCAAGGTCGGTCAACGTTGGTCAACTGGTCTCTAAAAAGGGTGGGTATTACAGCCATATCCAGAAGGTCAGATCCTTCTTCTTCTATTTATTTTGTTATTTATTTATTTTCGTTCATGTGTATTTTTGATTGTTTTGTCTTGTGCATTTACTATCTCAGGTTTTTATCCCTATGCGTATCGATAAGTGTCAGCATTGGTGGGCTTCCGTTTGCGATTTAAAGCAAAATAAAAATTCCATCCTCGACTCAAGCACGGATTTATGTGTGGATCCTGAGAACAACACAGCCTTAGAGATTGTATGATTTTGTTTTCAAAAATATTGTAGAGTATTTGTCTTTAGTCTTTTAAAGTATAACCCAAAATATATTTTGATCTTTTATTCTTTTCAGTTGTACAATGTTTCATCTGTTCTGGGTGGTTCATCGGCATTTAAATCTTTGTGGTTGATGCACTTGAACAAAATTATCAATTTCGAAGTCCCTCAACAAAGTACATAGTATGTAAGCATGTATCATCGTCACTATTTTTTTTTTTGTTACAAGAACGGTAGTTATTAAGGTTTGTCTCATTGGTTTAAGTATTGGAATGTTAATCCATCATCTGACTATATTTGTAAAATGACAATATGAGAGATGTGTGTGAAATTGAGGTGGAGTACTATCTTACACATACTTGTGGCATCCAGGGATGCATGTTGTCCTATTGTTGTCTTACCTGTCTCCTAGGACTAAACACAATCCATCATGCATTGCTTATTTATTCTTGCTGGTCTCCTTGAATGTGGAGTCAAACTTAAATCTCCTTCAATTTTCAAGTGTTCTATAAAGAATGCACTCAAATTTTTAGGCTATGTTTGTGTTTTTATTATTTTTTAAAGTTGCGATCATAAACTTTTTTTGTGTAGCTATGATTGTGGTGTTTTTGTGCTGAAGTTTTTGAGTGCATTGGATGATGATAGTTTATGGACCAACAGTGAATATTTTGAGGTAAGTTCATTAGTATACGTAAATAAATCCTTATATTCCACAAAATTAGGTTGTGTATACTTCATTAATATACGTCACTCTTTGTTGAAATTGTAGGAATATCGAAAGAAGATAATGTTGGAACTTCTTAAATGGGATAAAAATAATAAAACAGTATACTTCCTTGTCTTAAAAATGACGTGAAGTCCATTTGTTCATAACTTGGGTGTACATTTTGTAAATAAGTCTTTTTTGTTACTTGTTTTTGATGGTATAGGTGTTTCATTAATACAACAATTTTCCGTGTTGATGGGATGATGTGAAGTAATTTTGTAAGCAAATGATCCTTCGCAGATTGATATGTGTTTAACAACGGAGGTCCGTTGATTCAGCATGCTAGTTATGGATATACTGGCTAGTTATCGATAGTTTTTTTGTCTTCTGCTTCTTTTATAGGGGGAAAAGGAAGTGTCGTCTATAGCTTGTTATGTTGGAGTAAGTGTCCTCAACAATAGTGCGATCACATGTTTAAATCTCATGATAAGAATACGTAAGGGATGATTCAATTATATAGTCAACTGATCAAGATTAATCAGTAATGATTGGCTAACTAGAGTTTGACATTATTTTCGTTTAACGGTGGTGATCAGTTGATCCCTTAAGGTCACACCTATAGGACAATTCCAATAATAGATTAATTAATTGTATAATGATACAAGTTAATTAATTCCTTAAAGTTGAACAATTTATATTTGTGAGTAAGAATAAGTATCTTATTGTAATTTGATTAAATAAGATTCATTTTAGTAATTGAATGTTTTCATAACTGAAATTAATTATTGTTTATGAAACAATTGGATTAAGAATGATTGGTGAATTATAATTGCAAAATGTTGTAGATTATATTAACATGAGCCATTTTATTTACATGTAATTATGAATTACTAGTTGATTTATTGTATGTAATTTATTCTTATAAATAATGATATTTAATAAGTTAAGTATGCATTAAAATGACATATGACTCATTATCTGTCACATGTCAAACAATAATACAATTGACAAAATTGACAAAATAAAATGGACCGAAAAATTGGAGGGTTTATAGGTTAGTGGGTATTTTATATAATTGTTAAATAAAACACAATGATGACCTATTTTAAGTAGCCTTACATCTAAGTTTCTTGTGAAGAACAAAAAGAAAAAGGTAAAGGCCATGCATTGGTCACTTCCACCCTTCTCACCCGGCCACCCTAGCTCAAATAAGAGCATCTTTTGCTCGTATTTTCATTCTTGACAATTTTTAGGGTTTTGTCATAAAAGCCTCTCTTATTCTCTCTAAAAATAGTTTTTAGATCTCTAAAAATTTGTTCATCTAAATTCTAATATCACATTATCTGATTACTAGTGTAGTAATACAAATATTATTAGAATCATTTAAGGATTACTAGTATATTAATCTAGTTAATTAATATATTAGTTTTAAGGGATTGTTTTGGGTGCAACAAGAAGAGAATCTCTACATTTGAGATTTGTTTTGGAGGATCATCCATAATCTTAAGCTCAAGAACAAATAAGGAAGGTGTCTTTATTTGTGCCCAAAATTTCGAACCATTTACAATGTGAGGAACATTGTTTTCTTCTTATCTCTTTATTTTGTTATGCATTTACTAGATCCTAAATAACTAATGTTAAAGAGTTAATTAGTTCACTATTAAAAATGTCTAATAATAGGTATATGAACCTAACAATTGGCATCAAGAGCTTTGGTGTTGCATGCATAATCGGTTTGGTTTTTCCGAGTTAAATGTAACTTAATTAAAACTAGATAATTTTTTATTTATAAGGATAAAGCCACGAAATTTTTGCATGTAATATATTCTGGTTCTATATTTAGGACATTTTAATGATTTATGGATGATTATTGCTTATTTTAATGATTTTTAGTGAAATAATTACATTTTTATGAGTAAAATGAACTTTTATTTACTAAAAATAGTTAAACTTCATTACTAGCCATGATTTTTTTTATTATGAACTCACATGCATATTTTGCATATTGTATGTAAAATTTTGGATCATTGTCATTAGTTTTGCATGTTTTATGATTTTTATGTGATAAAAATGGTATAAGTGGAGGTTAAATGACTAAAAATAGTTAAACTTTGAAACAGGCCATGAAATTTTAATATAATGTCACATGCATATTTTACAGATTGTATGTAAAATTTGAGTTGAATGTGATTTATTATGCATGAGTTATAATTTTAATGGTTAAAATGATATAAATAGTGACTATTTTTAGCAAAAATAGCTAAAATGAATTTTATGGCATGAAATTTTTCCCTAATATTTTATATATGATATGAACATCATATCTAAAGTTGCATGATTAATTTTGATGGATTTGATATGTTTATTGATTTTTATGTGATAAAATCGATAAAAGGGCAACTTTATTAGTTATAAACTTAATTCGAAATTTTTGGTTGCAATTTTGCCATTTCAAGGTTCTAGAAATTATTTAAGAATGTTCAAAATTTTGATTTTGATTTTTTCATAATTTTTATGTTTAATTTGGAATTAAATGGTAAAATTTATAATTTATACGATTTATTAATGAAGGAAATTATAAATATTTTTGTGGGAAAACTTTATTGATTTTTTGGAATCTTGATATTATTACAGTATTTAAAAAATGTGATTTCGAATTTTTCCAAATTTTTATGATTTATTGGGAATTATTTCATAATTGTTATGGTTAATAGAAGTTTAATAAGCAATAATAGAAAACCAAGTTGAAATTATTGTTAAAAATTGAGTAAAGACTAATTTTTGAGTCCTAAAAGAATTAGGGTAATTAACTTGTGCTTAAATTTGATTGAAGTATTGATTTGTAATTTTAATAAGTTATTATCACGCGTTTTCATAAAACCGGATTATATACGATATAAGGTTTAAAAGGGCGATTTGCCACTTAATTTGGAATGTTAGATCATATAATAATGTTGCATATTTCATTGATGAATGTCATATTTTATTTATATAATTTTGAATTAGTAATTTTATCTTAGTATGGCCTTAGTTTTAATCAGTATTACCCGTAGTGTAAGGGATTACCGATTCGGTTGTAATTTTAATGTGATCTCGTAACACTTTTATTTTTACTAGTTTTTCACATTACAAATGTATAATAGGAATAACTATGTATTTTATTATTATTTGTAATTCCGGAGTTCCTTCAAGACGGTGCCAATCGGAAAGGCGTTCCGATTAAGACGGTGTTACCTTGGGAAGCGTGCCACTTGAAGCTCAAGGGACCAATGGAGTTGGTTTCCGAATTTGTAATAGATTATTTGATTTTCTATTTTAGGAAGGCCATACTAGGAAATTTATTTATTGCTTATGCATTTTTCATTATATGTTGCATGCATTGCCAAATCGCCATAAACAACACATGCATATCATATCGAGTATTCGATCGTGTCAATTATAATTATCGTTAGTTCAACAAATTAGTTCACTTAAATTTGATAGATAATAAATTGACTCGACCTCACACATTTTAAAAGATTGAGACTTAGCCTTGCCAAATAGTAGGAACTCATGAATCCCAATTTCATATAGGTACAATATGGTATTAAAACATTATACTGGGGTGCTTTCAATTGACGTTGGGTAAGTGGGGTAATAAATAATTATTACACTTCGAAAATTTTGTTGATCTCAAAGAAAGTATTTGCGACCGTAGCGGCAATAGGTTCGGGCTAAATATGAACTTAACGTAAATTCATCGACCGAGAGTTCTGATTGTAGAATCGGTTAAAAGGGTTAACCCACCAAGATTATATTAGCAAGAGGTGTAGAGGGCCCGTAGGCTCACATCCAAGATTTAATATGAATTTTGGGTCTCGGAATCGTTTATATAATTGGGTGGAGGTCATTATATAAATGCTAAAACATACTTAAATGTTTAATATATTACGATGAATGTTGTTTTTTCCCACTATTTCGTTGTTTAATGTGTTCTGTATCTTTGCTCCTAGACATAGAAGATGTCATTTCGATTTTAACTTATGTCTCCATTAAACCACTATAGCTATAGACAAATAGAATCTCCTTTCTAAAAGCCTCAAAAGAACCGTTTAAATAGGGCATTGACTAGTTCCATAGGAATCGTTCTATTCTATAGAACTCCATAGGAGTTGTCCTATGTCATATAAAATTAACATCTTAAATTCCTAACATACCTATGTATGATTTCTTGTGAAGAAATATGACTAGAAGTAATGATTAAGTCAAAATATGTTTTGATAATATCTTCTATGCATCAACGGTTCAACGGTCAAAAGTCTTATTGCTGAACCTAAACACTTGTCATCAAGCACTTAAGTTGTTAACAACACGATAATGTTAAATTGGTAAATTAATTTGTTAGAAATTTTGATTGACCAAATACACAATAGAGTTCAGCCTTGTGAAAGATTAACTAGGAATTTATATAAAGATAAGTCTTCATCAAGTAGAAATTCTTGAAGTGAGTAGGAGCAATAAGAAGTAAGTAACTATCTTAATGGTTAAGGATAGAACTAGGCTCAAAAGAGAAAGTGTTAGACACTAAAATAGATAGAAACCCCAAATATGTAAAGATCAATAAAGTTGGTTGTGTGACTCCAACATATTCCTTCCTGAATATCTATGACATTGACATTGCGTTATTTCCAAATACCACATCATGAGTATTTGATACAAATTTATGGATTTCATCATATTTGGCATTATCATGTGATGACTAGCAAGAATATGTTCAGAAATTTGCATGAATGGAACTAGGGTAGTTGCCATTTCATTTATGAACATATGAATGTTGTAATGTACTCATTTTAGTTTTGTGTTTAGAAATGTACCTCAATAATTGTTATGATGTATAATATGTCTAAATAAGAACATAATTTGAGTTTTGCACAAAAGGTAAAGGGTTTTACCATTATGCAATTAAAACAAGAGTTGTACTCTTACATACCACAATTAAGTTTATGGTGAGACCATACAAATCAAGGTAATTATATTCAAACTAAAAATAAATGTCATATATACATGACTCAAGTTGGTGACCTCAATCATTTCTCAATTCCCTATTGAAATTCACATTTAGAAACTAGTTTTGACTAGTGTCTCAAACCATTTGATTGGGAATCTTTTGGTGTGTGCAAATCTTGTATTCAAAGCAAGATATTTCGTGACTTTTCTTGAAAAGTATAGCAAATAGAATAAGATATTCGCCCTATTTACACTTTAAAGTGTATGGTCGAATACAATTTCAATCAGAGTAGGTTATTACTTCTTCATCTCTTTTACCAACGAATTAGGTAGATACTTGATATCCACTTAATGAGGTAAGAAGAGAAATTCTTTGAATAAGTTCAATGAATGTTTAAAAAGTATCAAAACCTACAAATTATAAAACCAAAGTATTAGTACTTTATTAAAATGGGGAATAATAAAGTGATGACTTTTATCTGCACCATATAGAGTGTGATATGGTATCACAAGATCACTTTCATAATCACACCCTATCAAGATAAAGTGTATTAGAAAGTTACAAAGAATCCTATACGATATGATTCAATCTTTACTATAAAGTTGGAGATAGTTTCTGTTGCAAATTTGTCTAGCATTTTTATTTTTCCCACTAAAACAGAATAGAGTTAAAGCAATCAAGTACAATTCATATGAGATATGGTTAGGCCAAGCACCTAAGTTGTAGCTTGTTTCGATAGTAAACATGTGCTAATTTTCCCTACATGATCAAGAGAACAAAGGCTTTGTGGCTCGTGATGCTGTCTATTAAAGAAAAGAGGATTATTTCTTAAAGACAGAGTGGGAGAAAATGTTCAAGAGCCACAAAATGAGAATAAGACGTGGGAAGATGTTCCTTCTTGGTCAAAATCAGTGATTATTTCTTCGAAACCTAAGTTGACAGGAGTCATGTCACCTTTTGAAAGTAACAATCCTGTAACTTATTAAGATGCTTTATATAACTTCAACTCCGCAATAGTCCGAACTAAACATAAAAGATATTTATATAACTTGGTTGATTGGTGGTAAGAGATTTACACCAATTGCAACGATTCGTTAATTCGGATTTCATAATATTATTTGACAGTTGGATTTTAAAATCATCTTGAATGATTTTTGAAAATCGCAACTATCCTAAGGTAGGATGGAAACTAAAGAAGAAATCTTAAGTAAATGTCAAGGAGTTGAATGATATGTTTCAGTCATGTGATAAAACGTTTCTCGAGTTGTCGAGTAGTTCTGTTTATACATGGAGTTTAGTGGGAGTAATGTGGTGTTACTAGTCTTATATGTAAAAGACATATTGATCATTGTGAATGATGGAAGACTTAGGAGAAGAATAATACATCTCTAAGGTATCAAGACCTATAAAGATAGTTCTAAGAGGATATTGGCGTTAAATGAATACTCTTATATTGATAAAAGTCTAGACAAGTTCAAAGGTCTTGAACTTGTAGAAATTGAATCCACTTGCTTCCGTTGCGGGATTAATTCATTACGCTAAAATGTATTACCATTCTTAAACTTCGTATACTTGGAGTATGACGAGAAGTTATAAATCGAATCCTTGAGAGAAGTCTCTATATAGCCATATAGTTCATTGGTTAGTACTCATGAAGCACTAAAGAGATGAAGCTAAAGTGATTAGAAATAAGATGGATTTATGTGCAAGGAGTTACACAAAAACCATATTCTATATTCATAAGGATGGTTAAAGAACCATCTTGGCTATATTATTTAAG
This sequence comes from Silene latifolia, assembly GCF_048544455.1. Classification (NCBI taxonomy): domain Eukaryota; kingdom Viridiplantae; phylum Streptophyta; class Magnoliopsida; order Caryophyllales; family Caryophyllaceae; genus Silene; species Silene latifolia. Next base: position 67,853,259 of record NC_133535.1, on the reverse strand, counting down.
GAGGATATCTGCTAGATACATCCTAGGCAGTTGAACAATGAGATATACACAACGGAAATTGAGTACACTTGCAATAATGAGATATGCAAGAAGGAAGGGATCATATAAGGATTCGGTTTTATGAATTGGAGGAACTATGGTAGTTCGTTCCAATAACCGAAAGTCCTATCCCTACACACTGTGAGGACAGTTGGAGTTATTTCAGGCAAGAGAGCCTATGTCCAGATTGGATCTAGACACGTACTCAAAAGGTTCTTATAATACAAGATTATTCACAAGAATGGGAAATAGTATATAGTAAGGTTAGGGAAAGTGAAAAGTGTTGCTAAAACTTGCTAACCAAGGCCTTTTCATAGGCTAAGCATGATAAGTCATGCCATTTCAATTGAGTTGATATGTATAGTTATATACAATATTAAGTATGGATTATAGATTATGTAGTAATTGATATGGTATCAATTTTACATATGTGATAATGCATTCATCGTTTAAGTTTTATTAATAACTCTTTTATTACTTTGTTATATCCATATAGGTTGTAAGGACAACGTTGAACCCTATTAAAGTGAACTGGATTAACATAGTATTGGCCCCTAGTTGTTTATATGAGGTGACGTCTCGAAGTGACTAGAGTGTGATGCGATTGATGGCAAGTTCAAGTGTCATAGAGTCATATGGGATGGCTAGTCGATCACATAGGCAGACTGTATGGGACACTCTGTCGAGCAGTGACCGCTTATAGAGTTCTGGAAATTCATAAAGCCTGGTCATGGCAAGAGTTACTATAGTGTTCTTATGAGTCAATTCTTTTGACTAGAGACTTTTCGCCCGAGTTGGCACAAGTTTCTGATTGGCTTTGATTTATACTCTACGACTGTCGTAACTGAGGTAAAATGAGTATATTTTGGGTCATGATGAACATGGCTATATGAAGGGAATAGTGCGATAGAAATTGTCCACCCCCTTGCCAGGGTTATCTAAAATCTCAGGGCCACTTAAGGAGTAGTGAACTGAAAATACGTGGCCACGCTCGGAAGGTATCTACGATAGATAATTCCGGTCAGACAGTTACACTCCAGATCGAGAAAACCACTCAAGATTGTTGGGATTCATTAATCTCATTTGTTTACATATTGAATATGTGAATAATTAATTTAGTCATAAAATTAATTCAATATCTTATGCATGCAAAACAAATACAAGAGTAAAGAAAAACTGGTTCCTTACATTTGTAGTTTCGGCTATATGGGCACTAGTAAGGTCTCCTACCTTACTTAGTTCTTGAGCTTTCCTAATGGATGAACAAGATTCAAGTGTAGAATCTCTCCTAAAGGATTTGTACCAAGGAAATCCTTCTTAATACAAATATTAATTTAGTTAATAGAAATTAATATTTGTTCCCTTAAAATTACTAATATTATATGTATACTACTTCTAGTATTGATTGAATAATATTAGAGATTTTGTGAGATTTTATCAATTTTGTTCAACAACAAAACTAGTGAGATAAGTTGTTATTTGATTGAATGAATTAGTGTAAGAATAAATTGTCAAATTAAGAAGAGAAAAACTTTCTCTTTTTCTCTAGGGTGGTCGGGTATAGGAAGGGGGGAAGAGTGCCCAATACCTATTCTAGTTGCTCTTCACAAGAGCAATAGATATGCAAGGCTATATTATGTAGGTAATGATTATGTTGCCACTTAATAAAATAATCAAAGCACAACTAACTCCTAATCCCTCCATAATCACGGCACACCCATATTAACATGGGTCCATTTTAAGTTTGTCAATTTGTTAATTTGTATTGTGTGACAAATTGGACATGTTACTAGACATATCATTTAAATAATGCATTTTTAACAAATTAAAAATCATTATATAAACAAAATAAATCACATACAAAAATGAACTAGTAATTCACAATTACCATTACTTAAAATGGTTCATATAATTATAAATCACAACTACTTGTATTTATAATAAACAATTCATTCTTATTTCTGTTAGAAATCTATATCTCTATACTCAACATATTCATATTATGTAGTAATTTAATTTAGTCATAAAATTAAATGGTGATCTTATGCATGCAAACAATAATTAATTAAAGAAGAAATCATCATCTTATATTGTGATTTTCGGATCAAAGGGCACAAGAGAGTTCTCCTACTCTCTTGTTCTTGAGCTCTCCTTAAATGGATGAACAAAAGGATACAAGTATAGTATCCCTCCCAAGGAATAATACCCAAGATATACTCTTAATAAAATTAATATTATCAATACTATAATAACATTAATTTAAATAAAAATGACCCAAAATATTTTGTCCTCTTGGATTTCGGTCAAGAGGAGGAAGAAGGAGGAAGAAAATATTTTTATCTCTCTAAAAATATTTTTTGTGTTGATAAAATGAATGAATAATACCCACACTTTTGCATGTAGTGAATAATGATCTTATTGAGCAAAAGACCCTTGGCTCTTTTCAAGGGAAACCGGGTAGGAGGGTGGGAAGAAGGCCAATGCATGAGCTTGGTGCTCTTCCCAAGAGGCACTAGGTTTGCATGCCTAGTTATAGAAAATAATCATGTTTTCCACTAACTTAATTAACATAATATATATTGTTAATCACACCCAATATTTCGGTCCATTAGGAGATAAAATGGATTCTATTTTATCTTTGTCAATTTGTCACATGTCACATGTCATGTAAAATTGTTATGTATTTTTAACATATTAAAAATCAACGCATTAATAAAAATACGTCATATACAAAATCGACTTAGTAATTCACAATTACTTGTATCAAAATAATTTACCAATTATAAATCACAACATCTTGTATTTATAATAATTCATTCAATTTCAATTATTTCCTTAAAAAATAATTTCATCCAAGTAATAAAACAATTTGATCACTTAGACCGTATCTTATTTAATTAGATTATAATGAGATACGTAAATTTTTACTTCCAAAATCGTCCGTCAATTTTCAAGTAATTTAATTAACTCGTAACGTTATACGATCAATTAAATGATCAATTAAGAGTAATATCCTTTAGGTATGACCTAGGGGATCAACTGATCACCACCGTCGCACGACAGTAATGTCAAACTCTAGTCAGCCTATCATTACCGATATGTGTGGACCAGTTGACAGTAAAATATTACTTCCCAATTGTATTCTTTAAAATGAGACTTAAACATGTGATCATCATGATCAACAGTTGTGATCGCATTATTGTCGGAGGTCACATATTCCAACAATCTCCCACTTGTCCTCGACAAGTGTGCGTCACCAATTCTCTTGTCCTATTACTATCCTCCACTCAATGCAAGGTGTCTTTCAGGTCGTACTTGCAAGTGATCATATCGAGAGTGGTTTCCTCGATCTGGAGAACAACTGATTGACCGGATTTATCCACCATGGATTCATTCCGAGCGTGGCCACGCATTTCCAGTTCATTACTCCTCGAGTGGCCCTGAGATATTGTTATAACCCTGACTAGGGGTGGACAATTCCTATCGCACTCATTCCCTTCGACTAGCCACAGCCATCATAACCCAATATATGCCCATTTGACCCAATTTACGATGGTCGTAGTAACACAAATCAAAGTTAATCTAAAACTGTGCCATCTTAGGCGAATAGTATTTAGTCAAAAGAATCGACTCATTAGAATACTATAGTAGCTCTCACCACGACCAGGCTATATAAATTTGCCAGAACTCTATAAGCGGTCATAAGGCCCGACATAATGTTCCTAACAGTCTGCCTATGTGATCGACTAGTCATTCTCATATGACTTTATGGCACTTGAACTTGCCATCAATCGCATCACACACTAGTCACTTCGAGACGTCACCTCATACAAGTGACTATGGGCAAATACTATGTTAATCCGTGTTCACTTTAACGGGGTTCAATTGTCACTACAACCCGTTTGGATGTAACAATGTATAAATTAAAGATAAAAGACAAATGTGATTGCGAACATGAACAAAAACAACACTTTCATTTCATTTCAAAATCTAACAAAAACTTGGTACACGTTTAAGTCCCATGGACGCAACATGTCCATCATGCTTGGCCTGCGATAAAGGCTTGGTGAGCGGATCGGCTATGTTGTCATCCGTCCCAACTTTACAAATCACAATTTCCTTTCTCTCAATGAAATCTCTTATTACATGATATTTTCTAAGTACATGTCTAGATCTATTACTAGACTTTGGTTCCTTGGCTTGGAAGATCGTCCCACTATTATCACAATAGAGAGTGATGGGATCATTGGCGGTAGGTACTACTCTTAGACCTTCCGTGAATTGCCTGATCCACACAGCTTCCTTTGCAGCTTCTGATGCTGCAATGTACTCAGCCTCCGTTGTTGAATCCGTGGTCACAGCTTCCTTGAAGCTTCTCCAACTAACGGCACCACCATTAAGCATGAAAACAAAACCAGCTTGTGATTTCATGTCATCTCTATCTGTTTGAAAACTTGAGTCCGTGTAACCATTAACACGGAGTTTGGTGTCTCCTCCAAACACTAAGATAGAATCCTTAGTCCTTCTCAAGTACCTAAGGATGTTCTTGACAGCAATCCAGTGACTCTCACCTGGATTTCCTTGATATCTACTTGTCATGCTCAAGGCATACGAGACATCAGGGCGTGTGCATATCATGGCATACATGATTGATCCAACAGCGGAAGCGTAAGGGATCATCTTCATGCGTTCAACATCATGGGGTTCTGAGGGAGATTGAGTCTTGCTCAATATAGTCCCAGTTACCATAGGTACTAAACCCCTTTTAGATTTGTCCATGCTGAACCGTCGAAGAATCTTATCAACATAAGACTCTTGACTTAGTGCCAATATCCTCTTGGATCTATCTCTATGGATCCGGATACCTAATATGCGTTGTGCTTCTCCTAAATCCTTCATTTGGAAGTGGTTACCTAACCACTTCTTAACAGAAGACCACAATGGAATATCATTTCCAATGAGTAGTATGTCATCGACATACAAGATTAGGAACACAACATTGCTCCCACTAAATTTCATGTATAAACATGGTTCCTCAACACTTCGAGTGAAACCATTCTCTTTTATCACATGATTAAATCGATGATTCCAACTTCCAGATGCTTGCTTAAGACCATAAATGGATCTCTTAAGCTTGCACACTTTGTTAGGATTTTTAGAATCAACAAAACCTTCGGGTTGTATCATGTACACCTCTTCTTCTAAATGCCCATTTAGAAAAACGATTTTGACATCCATTTGCCATATTTCATAATCATGAAATGCGGCAATCGCTAACAAAATACGTATGGATCCTAGCATGGCTACGGGGGCGAAGGTCTCATCATAATGGAGACCTTGGACTTGGGTAAATCATTTTGCCACTAGCCTAGCTTTGTAGACATCATCATGTCCCTCTATGTCATTCTTCACTTTGAATATCCATTTGCATTGAAGAGGTCTTACCCCTTTAGGCAAATCTACCAAGTCCCAAACTTGGTTTTCATGCATCGAATCCATTTCGGACTTCATGGCTTCAAGCCATAAGGAGGAATTAGGACTAGAGATTGCGGCCTTGTAGGTGGCGGGCTCGTCACTTTCTAAAAGCAACACATCGAGTGTTCCTTCTTCTTCGATAAGTCCCACATATCGATCAGGATGGCGAATAACACGACTCGTTCTTCTAAGTGGAGGAGAGACAACCGTGTTAGACGACGAAGGAACATCTTCTTGCGTCTCTACCTCGATTTGTGGCTCTTGAACTTCATCAAGTTCAAAATTTGTCCCACTCTGTCTCTTAGAAATAAATTCTCTTTCTAAGAAGACAGCCTCGCAAGACACAAACACTTTGTTATCTTGAGGTTTGTAGAAGTAGTATCCTCGAGAGGTCGAGGGGTAACCTACAAAGATGCATTTTTCGGATCTTGGGGCAAGCTTGTTGTCAGTCTTAGCCTTGACGTAAGCATCACATCCCCAAATCTTCATATAGGATATATTGGGAACCCTTCCCGTCCACATCTCATATGGAGTCTTTTCGGTGGACTTTGTGGGACTATTGTTCAAAGATCTAATTGCGGTTTGAATCGCAAATCCCCAAAACGAGTTCGGTAACTCGGTTTGACTCATCATGGATCGAACCATATCAAGTAAGGTTCGATTGCTCCTTTCAGCAACACCTTAAGTTGTGGTGTTCCGGGTGGAGAAAGTTGTGATATAATATCACAACCTTTCAAGTGTGAATCGAATTCAAGGCTAAGATATTCTCCACCAGGGTCGAATCGTAGTGCTTTTATCTTTTTGTTCTATTGGTTCTCTTCTTCATTTTGAAATTCCTTGAATTTCTCAAAAGCTTCACTCTTATATTTCATTAAATAGACATGCCCATGTCTACTCAAGTCATCGGTGAAGGTTATGAAGTAGTTATAATTTCCTCGACGGTGATACTCATTAGTCCACATACATCAGTGTGTACGAGTCCTAATAGTTCACTAGCTCGTGTCCATTTACCACTAAAAGGATTACGAGTCATTTTGCCAAGTAGGCAATATTCGCATGTTCCATATGACTGATAATCAAATGGTGTAATCACATTACTTTAAATTAATCTTTTGATGCGATTCTCGTTTATGTGACCTAATCGACAATGCCAAATGAACGCTTCACTTGGGTCACTTGATTTGAGTTTCTTTGATTGAATGTTATAGATATCATTAGTCGGATTTGAGGTCTCTAAAATGTAAATGCCATTGACGGAAGAAGCTTGGCCTATAACCAAATCATTCCTTGAAATAGTACAATGATTGTTCTTAATGACAAAACAAAAGTCGTCCATGTCTAGCATGACGATTGAAATAATGTTTTTAGAGAGTTTAGGCACATAAAAACAATTATGTAAATACAACTCAAATCCATTAGGCAAAGCTAAAACATAAGTTCCTTTGGATTCGGCCGCTACTCGAGCTCCATTTCCAAGGCGAAGATCCACATCTCCCTTGCTAAGCCTCTTCACGTCTCTTAAACCCTGTAAATGATTACAAAGGTGAGAACCACAACCGGTATCTAGTACCCATGTCGTAGTGGAAGTATAATTTATATCAATAACATAAATTTCCTTAGGAATTTTACCTTTTGGAACGATGATTCCTTCCCTTATATTTCGCAAATATACGGGACAATTCCTAAGCAAATGTCCCATGCCATAGCAATAATGGCACTCATCATTAACTTGCTTGAAGTTTTTGACTTTCTCTTCCTTCTTCTTGAACTTTTTGCCCTTGGAAGCAAGAACTTGATTGCTTGAGCTCCCACTAGTTATGGCATCTTTATCTACCAGAGACAAAGACCCTATAGATTGTATGAGGTAGTCTTCCTGAGACGGGCTCACACGAGATCTAGTAGTAGTAGTAGGTGGTCTAGAAGAAGTGATGAAGTTAAGGTTTCCATCTGAACCTCTCCCAAAATGAAGTTCTCTAGTAGTGTCGAAATCATTGTTGGAGCAAACGTCGTCAAGAACATTGTGGTAAGACTCAATAGTTATCGGTGCGGTAGCATTTGATGGATTCATTGTAATGAAGTACAAGTATGGAGGAAAAGGAAATATTAACATTTGTCTTTTAATATCATACTTGTAAATAATTAACAAGATATGAACATTTATATAGTCAAGAACATTGTGGTAAGACTCAATAGTTATCGGTGCGGTAGCATTTGATGGATTCATTGTAATGAACTACAAGTATGGAGGAAAAGGAAATATTAACATTTGTCTTTTAATATCATACTTGTAAATAATTAACAAGATATGGACATTTATATAGTGACCTCTACCCAACTATTATAAATGATTCCAAGATCCAAATTCATATCGACTTAGGCACGGTAGGGCCGATTCATCCTTTATCAATATAACTCGGTGGATTAACGCTTAATCGATTCTACTTTTAGAACTCTTGGTCGATAAAATTACTCTAATGTTTATCTATAGCCCGGAACACATGCGACTACGTACGGTCACGAATACTTCCGTTGAGGTCAATCCAAATTTCGAATAAATGTGTCCATGATCCAAATCCACATCAACTTGGGCACGGTAAGGCCGATTCATCCCTTATCAATATGAATTCGGTGGATAGACATTTATCACCCACTTCCCCTACGTAACAAGTTTTGTACCCCGGTAGGGCCGAGTGCACTCCCTCGCGAAATAGGTTTTCATGGTTTCTACTATTTGGTAAGGCTATGTCTCAATTGATTATTTTAGCGAAAGGTCATGTCAATTTATTATCTATCACATTTTAAGTGAAATAAAGCGGTGAACTACGATAATTCTAATTGACACGGTCGATAAACTCGATTAAATGATAATGCATGTTTTAGTTATGGCGATTTAGCGATGCATGCAACATATAAATAAAATGCAAAGCATAAAATAAATCCTAGTATGGCCTTCCTAAAATAGAAAATCTAATTAACTATTACATATTCGGAAACCAACTTCATTGGTCCCTTGAACTTCGGTTGTGGCACGCATCTCGAGGTAACACCGTCTTTATGTATCGCCATCTTTTGTGACACCGTCTTCAAGGAACTCCGGAATAAATAAATAAATTACATAACAAATTACATAATTTCCTATTATACATTTGTAATTAAAATAAAATAAATCTATTAAATTACAAAACGGTGATACGAGATCACACTAAATTACAACCGAATCGATATTCCCATACATTTCGGGTAATACCAATAAAAACTAAGGCCATACTAAGTAAAATTACATAATTCAAAACTTACATAAAATAAAATTATGACAATCATAAAAACAATGCAGCATTATAATATGTATGAACATGCCCAATTTTAAGCTAAATCGCCTTTAAGGAGCCAATATCGTATATTATATGGTTTTTACGGATTTGCGTGATTCAACGTTTTATAATCACAAAAATTACATAAATTCATATTTATGCACAAGTTAATTACCCTAACCTCTTAGGACTCAAAATTAGTCTTCACTAATTACTTGACTATAATTAACTCATATTTCTTAAAATTGTTCCTTAATGGACTTAAAATTATAATAAAATGCTATAAACTTCAAATAAATCACAAAAATTCCAAATAAATTTGAAATTTGAAATTTAAACTTATGAACATTCTGGAAAAATACTATGACACTCATAATGTTCAAAAAACTTAGGTTAAAATTTCGTAAAATTATCGGAAAAACTATGTTGCGGTTTATCGGATTTATCAATAAAAATCATAAAAACAAGAGAAAAATTACATTCATCAACTTTTCAATTTTAGATCTGAAAAATATAATAAAATGCAACATGTGACATTTTTCCTTAGTCATAGAGTATGTTTTAGCAATTATTTACTAATTAAGTCACTATTTATGCTATTTTTCATAAAAAATCCATAAATCATGCATAAAGACTTCAATATAGCCCATTATTTTACACACATCTTGTAACATTGAAAGTGACAACATACTAAATTTCTATGACCAGATTCGAAATTTATCTCATATTAACCTATTTTTCATCTAAATCCGATTTTAAACATGAAAAATCCATTTTTCGAGCATTAAAACTCCAAAAATTATGAAAATTTACAGGTCATCTAAACATAATACATGTGATAACATATCCAAAAATCACTGGAAAATTCGAAGTTTATCTAATTTTAGTCCGAAAATGACATTTTAATCATAAAATCACATTTTTAATGCCATTATATTATAAGATGAACAATAAAAATCCATAAAATAACCAAAATATCCTAAAAACATTTTAGTACCAGAAACTTAACATGCATAAATTTATTTCGTGATATTTCATAATAACACAAATTCACAAGTTTTATATGTTAATCGTATAACTCGGAAAAACTATAACCGATTTGCATGCAAACAACCAAGGCTCTGATACCACTTGTTAGAAATTTATATCTCTATACTCAACATATTCATATTATGTAGTAATTTAATTTAGTCATAAAATTAAATGGTGATCTTATGCATGCAAACAATAATTAATTAAAGAAGAAATCATCATCTTACATTGTGATTTTTGGATCAAAGGGCACAAGAGAGTTCTCCTACTCTCTTGTTCTTGAGCTCTCCTTAAATGGATGAACAAGAGGATACAAGTATAGTATCCCTCCCACGGAATAATACCCAAGATATACTCTTAATAAAATTAATATTATCAATACTAGAATAACATTAATTTAAATAAAAGTGACCCAAAATATTTTGTCCTCTTGGATTTCGGTCAAGAGGAGGAAGAAGGAGGAAGAAAATATTTTTATCTCTCTAAAAATATTTTTTGTGTTGATAAAATGAATGAATAATACCCACACTTTTGCATGTAGTGAATAATAATGATCTTATTAAGCAAAAGACCCTTGGCTCTTTTCAAGGGAAACCGGGTAGGAGAGTGGGAAGAAGGCCAATGCATGAGCTTGGTGCTCTTCACAAGAGGCACTAGGTTTGCATGCCTAGTTATAGAAAATAATCATGTTTTCCACTAACTTAATTAACATAATATATATTGTTAATCATACCCAATATTTTGGTGCATTAGGAGATAAAATGGATTCCATTTTATCTTTGTCAATTTGTCACATGTCACATGTCATGTAAAATTGTTATGTATTTTTAACATATTAAAAATCAACGCATTAATAAAAATACGTCATATACAAAATCGACTTAGTAATTCACATTTACTTGTATCATAATAATTTACCAATTATAAATCACAACATCTTGTATTTATAATAATTCATTTAATTTCAATTGTTTCCTTAAACAATAATTTCATCCAAGTAATAAAACAATTCGATGACTTAGACCGTATCTTATTTAATCAGATTATAATGAGATACGTAAATTTTTACTTCCAAAATCGTCCGTCAATTTTCAAGTAATTTAATTAACTCGTAACATTATACGATGAATTAAATGATCAATTAAGAGTAATATCCTTTAGGTATGACCTAGGGGATCAACTGATCACCACCGTCGCACTACAGTAATGTCAAACTCTAGTCAGCCAATCATTACCGATATGTGTGGACCAGTTGACAGTAAAATATTACTTCCCAATTATATTCTTTAAAATGAGACTTAAACATGTGATCATCATGATTAACAGTTGTGATCGCATTATTGTCGGAGGACACATATTCAAACAATTTCAATTGTTTCATAAACAATAAATAAACTTTAAGTAATAAAACAATTTAATTACATGGCAAGAATCTTATTTAATCAAATTACAATAAGATACGTAATATTTCTCACAAAATCATTTGTTCAATTTTAAGGAATTAATTAACATGTATAGTCATACAATTAATTAATTAGTCAAATAAGAATGTTTCCCTAGAGGTATGACCTTAAGGGATCAACTGATCACCACCGTCATACGAAAGTAATGTCAAACTCTAGTCAGCCAATCATTACCGATTAATGTGGATCAGTTGACAATGTTACAATCTCTTGTGTATTCTTAATATAAGATTTAAACATGTGATCGCATTATTGTCGAGGACATATACTCCAACAATCTCCCACTTGTCCGCGACAAGTGTGCGTCACCAATTCTCTTGTCCTATTACTATCTCCCACTCAATGCAAGGTGTTATCCAGGTCGTACTTGCATTTGATCATATTTTGAGTGGTTTCCTCGATCTGGAGAATAACTGTCTGGCCGGAATTATCTACCATAAATACCTTCCGAGCGTGGCCATGCATTTCCAGTTCATTGCTCCTCGAGTGGCCTTGAGATATAAGATAACCCTGACGGGGATGGACAATTCCTATTGCACTCTTCCCGTCGATTAGCCACAGCTCATCATGACACAAAACATTCCCATTAGACCCCAATTACGAAGGTCGCCGAACATAAATCAAAGTCACTCTGAAACTATGCCATCTTAGGCGAACAGTCATTAGTCAAAGAACCGACTCATAAGAATACCATAGTAGCTCTCGCCACGACCAGGCTATAAAAATTGCCAGAACTCTATTAGCGGTCATTAGCCCGACAGAGTGTCCCTCACAGTCCGCCTATGTGATCGACTAGTCATCTCTCATGACTCTATGGCACTTGAACTTGCCATCAATCGCATCACACTCTAGTTGCTTCGAGATTTCACCTCATATAAGTAACTAGGGACGAATACTATGTTAATCCAGTTCACTTTAATGGGGTTCAATATTGTCCCTATAATCCCATTTAGATGCAACAAAGTACAAGATGAGTTAATATTAACTCAAACAATAAATGTGATTATCATACACAAGCAGTCAATACCATATTGCTACTCCATGTCTTATAATCATGAGTGCACTTATGCACTTGTGTAACGCAATAAAAGTTTAGCTTGTGAACATACCATGTGTCCAAGTGTTCAAACTTTCTGTATTGTGATTTCCTTTAACTTCATGTTATCCCTTATAGCATGAATTTTACTAAGTACACGTCTAGACTTCATACTAGACATAGGTTCTTTAGCTTAAAAGAATCTCTTACTGTTATCTCATAACTTGTGATGTGGGTTTCGTTGTATAATACTACTTATAGTATTAATGCATACCACTTAATCACAACGTACTTAAGTTCATTTCGTATAATCTTGCAATCGATGACAATAGAATACTCTTTTCTAGTTTCTAACTCCTTATGTCAATAATCTGCCTAGGATTTTCACAAATCCAAATGAGTTTGGAAACTTGAGTTTGTGTAACTTCTTAACACACAACTTGTTTCTCTTCCAAACTATAGAACAAATCATTAGTTCTCCTAGAGAATTCATGACGGTTCTTTAAGGCTTACCTATGACTCTCATATGGGCAGACTTGTTATCGACTTATCATGCTCCAAGCATTTAATTCATCTAGGACTTATGCATAATGATATACATGATTATGCTAATGGCGAAAATATTAGTAATCATATTCATGTATACAATAGTTCTTAGGTTCTTGTGAATAATCATAGCTCTATGATAATTCAAATTTTATCAATATGAACAACCTACTTAACTGGTTGATTTCAGAAGGATCATTATCATCATAAGATACCAATCTAAGTGCCAATCGAACATCCCATGTTATAACAGATATGCTTAATGTCTAATTTCATCCAGAATTGAAAACCTATTTGCACGTCATTTTCAATGAGTAAGAAGTCATACAATTCATGAAGGATGATTGCTCCCACTAAACTCCATGTCTGAACATGACAGTTTCTTTCTCCCACTCAAGTCCATGTGTACACATGTTTCTCCATTGAAACATTACATGATGGAATATTCATTGCTTTTCAAAGTATTAATCAAAACCATATATGTCATTCACATATCACTTTCAAAATACCCATTTAGAAAGTGGTCTTGATACTTTACTTATTTTCATATTGAATATCAATGATTTGAATCCTTAGCTAAGTTAACATATGACTTAGTGTTTGTAGACATCGACATGCCACTCTATGCAACTTTTAATCATAAACTTCTATTTACTTTGGATTGAACTCAAGAATCCCAAATAAATCCATTTACTTGCATAGATACCATTTTAGTTTCATTAGGCTCTTAAATAAAATATTGAATTTTAAGATCTCTTATTACTTCATAGATCATGATCTAAATTTCAAAAGAACACCTTCTTTTGGTGTCCTTATGTAGTTTCCTTAAGAACATCTTCTTTTGGTCTCCTCGCCTAGTATCCTTAAGAACATCTTCTTTTGGTCTCCTCACATAGTATCCTCAAGAACATCTTCTTTTGGTCTCCTCACGTAGTATCTGCCTTCTCAAAGCTTGTGGCTAAATTACTCCCACTCTATCTTTAGAAAAATAACCTTTTTCTCCAAAGATAGCATTTGAGCCACAAATAATGATGGTTAAGGAGAATGATATCACATATCTATTTAATAGTGATTTTAATCGAGACATTTTAAAAGGATAACTTAGACAAGACGATTTAAGTTTGATAGGCGAATCAAATGAGGTTGGTAATGTTCCCTTATATGAGTTCAACAACTCAATCTTAACTTCATAATTGATCTTACATAAGTGAGTTGTGACTTTTAGTCACTATGACATAAGGAGAATCGAATTCATAGCTTATGTACATATAATGACGCGATCATTATAATTGTCTATATAATCAATTTTAAGTCGATATAATTTTATGTTTCTAAAAGCAAGCAATGTATGATGATAAATTTTAGAACAACAAATACGATAAAGTAAGTGACTTGGGTTGCAAACCAAGTCACCAAAATCCAAAATACAACCATTGTTTATGGAAATAACTAATTCCCAAGTTGAACGAGGAAATTGAAAAAAAAGTTCTAAAGTTCCAAAGTACAACACAAAATAAAGACAAAATAAAGCCAAGCTTCCATTAATCTAGCACCATGGGCGGCTACATCTAGCTTCCCACAAGATCTTCTAGGCTTGCTTTTCTTTGGCGTTGTCCTTGCTCGGATGCCCTACTTACAATAAAAAGGGAATCATCCTAACTTGTATCAAAATAGCAAAGTTGAGATCGAAACATAAAAAGATAGGGATAGTTATTTTCCTAGTGGAATAACTTTTCCAGCTTTGAGGTCGCCTAGGTACTTAGGACAATTCCTCTTCCAATGCCCAATGCCATTACAATAGTGGCACTTGTCCCCGGACGGGGCACCCTTCTTGGGCTTAGAGGAGCTAGCTTCAAAAGCCTTTCCCTTGTTCTTAAAGGGGGTTTGATTCTTACCCTTGTTGCCACCTTTCTTGAAATTTCCCTTGCTCTTTTGATTAATGTTGAGCACATTCTTGGTGGTGCTAGCATTTAGCCCCATATCCCTCTCGGCTTGTACAAACATTTTGTGCAATTCATCGAGGGAAACTTTCAAGTTTTACATATTAAAATTCACCCGGAATTGAACATATGCTTTAACCTTGTTTAAGGAATGAAGAATTCGATCAATGATGAGTTCTTCGAGAATCTCTACCTTTTGCATTTTTAAGGTCTCAACATGTTCCATCAACTTGAGCACATGAGGGTTAACTTTTTGGCCCTCCTTAATGTTGAGATCGAAGAATGCGGATGCCGCTTCATATTGAATAAACCTTGGAGCTTGTGAAAACATGGTCACAAGCTTCGTATAGATCTCATAGGCGGTGCTAATCTATATAGCACTCCTTTGGAGTTCGGCCTCCATGGAAAATATCAACACATTTTTGATCGTGGCCGACTCCTTTTGGTAAGTCTCATAGGCTTGCCTAGCGGCGGGAGTAGACCTAGCGGTTGGTGCGGCGGGAGAGGCCTCGGTGAGGTAACGAATCTTATCGTCACCCTCCGTGGCCAAGCGAAGTTGGGCTTCCCAATCGGCGAAGTTTGACTCATTATTTTCTAGTTTACAACGATTCATGAAGGATCGGAGCCATGAAACATTGGTGAGAGTGTTCGAGCTAGTGGATGCGTTTGAATTTGGAGTTGCCATTGCAAGTGAGAAAACAAATTTGACTACAAAATAAAAAGAAGGAATTAATAAACATCTATTGTTTTAATAATACTTGTTAACATTTTAAACAAGTTTTAAGCATTTATATAGTGACCTCTACCCAACTATTATAAATGATTCCGAGATCCAAATTCATATTAACTCGGGCACGGTGAGCCGATTCATCCCTTATAAATATAACTCGGTGGATTAACTCTTTAATCGATTCTACTTTTAGAACTCTCGGTCGATAAAATTACTCTAATATTTATCTTTAGCCCGGAACACATGCGACTACGGTCACGAATACTTCCGTTGAGCTCAATCCAAATTTCGATGTAATAAAATTTTACTACCCTCTTCCCCAACGTAACAAGGTTTGTATTACGGTGAAGCCGGATTAACTCCCTTATGAAATTGGGGTTCATGGTTTCTACTATTTGGTAAGACTAAATCTCAATTATTAATTTAGCGAGAGGTCATGTCAATTTATTATCTATCACGTTTTAAGTGAACTAAAGCGGTGAACTACGATAATTATAATTAACACGGTCGATGACTCGATAAAATGATATGCATGTGTAGTTATGGCGATTTGGCTATGCATGCAAACATATAAAACAAATGCAAAGCATAAAGATAAAATCCTAGTATGGCCTTCCTAAAATAGTAAATCAAATAAACTATTTACAAAATCGGAAACCAACTCTTTTGGTCCCTTGAACTTCATATGGCACGCACTCCAAAGCAACATCGTCTTTGATGGACCGCCTTCTCGAATGGCACCGTCTTCAAGGAACTCCGGAATAAATAAATTACTTAGCTTTTCTACTTTATACAATATAAAATAAAACAAAACTAAATAAAATAAAAGTGATACGAGATCACATTAATTACAACCGAATAAATATCCCCATTCATTTCGGGAAATACCAATTAAAACTAAGGCCATACTAAGTACAAATTACATAATTCAAAAATTATATAAAATAAAATATGACAATCATACTAAAACGCAGCATTAATATATGTATGAAACATGCCATGTGAAATGCCAAATTGCCCTATTTAAGCTAATATTGTGTATTGTTTCGATTTTATGGACTAGTGTGACATTTAACCTTTTAAGATCACACAATATTACATAAATCAAATCTATGTCCAAGTTAATTATCCTAACTATCTTAAGACTCAAAATTTAGTCTTCACTAAACATTTGACAATAATTCAACTTGATATTATAAAATTGCTCTTTAATCACTATTATTCAAAATAATAAGGAAATAATTCCCAAAAGTCATAAAAATTCGAAAAATCAAAATCATAATTTTGTATATTCTGGAAAATTCCCAAAATCCCAAAATTTTATTAAAAATTTGCCTTTTAGTTTATCTTAACTTATTTCACAAATAAATTGCATAAATCATAATTTTAACCCATTAATTCAAAATTAATTATCAAAATATGAAATAAATCAAAATTTAAAATTTTGAAAATTCTTAACAAGTTTCTAGAACCTGGAAATTGCAAAAGTTTAAGCTCAAAAATCGAATTTACACTTATGACTATTAAAGTTGCTATTTATCAATTTATATACCATAAAAATTAATAACTATCCAAATTAAACGAAATAGTCACTATCAAGCCATAAAATTTAATTTAGCTATTTTTGGCTAAAATAGTCACTATTTATTCGATGTTTACATCTAAAAATCATAAATCATGCAAAATTAAATATTTTGATCTAAGAATTTACATACAGTGTGTAAATATTGCATGTGATATTATACTAAATTTTCATGGGCACGAACAAAGTCTAACCATTTTTAACATAAATACCTCTATTTAATCGACTTTTAACTTGTAAACATCATAAATCATGCATATAAAACCATTTTATATGAAAATTTACATACAACTTGTCAAATATGCATGTGAGGTCGTGTGAAAAATTCAAGGTCGGAATCATAGTCTAACTAGTTTTAGCATTTTAATGTCATTTTATCCAATAAAAAGTAATAAAATACTAATAATTATATTAAAGAGCAATAAAAATACCATAAATCATCAAAATGACCTAAAACCAATTTAGAACCAGAATGTTAATCATGCAAAATTTTTCGTGGCATTTATCTTCATAAATCCTAAATAACAAGTTTTATTTGTTAACTAATTAACTCAGAAAAACAAATCCGATTTTGCATGCAACAACCGTGTGCTCTGATACCACTTGTTGGGATTCATTAATCTCATTTGTTTACATATTGAATATGTGAGTAATTAATTTAGTCATAAAATTAATTCAAGATCTTATGCATGCAAAACAAATACAAGAGTAAAGAAAAACCGGTCCCTTACATTTGTAGTTTCGGCTATATGGGCACTAGTAAGGTCTCCTACCTTACTTAGTTCTTGAGCTTTCCTAATGAATGAACAAGATTTAAGTGTAGAATCTCTCCTCAAGGATTTGTACCAAGGAAATACTTCTTAATACAAATATTAATTTAGTTACTAGAAATTAATATTTATTCCCTTAAAATTACTAATATTATATGTATACTACTTATAGTATTGATTGAATAATATTAGAGATTTTGTGAGATTTTATCAATTTTGTTCAACAACAAAACTAGTGAGATAAGTTGTTATTTGATTGAATGAATTAGTGTAAGAATAAATTGTCAAATTAAGAAGAGAAAAACTTTCTCTTTTTCTCTAGGGTGGCCGGGTAGAGGAAGGGGGGAAGAGTGCCCAATACCTTTTCTAGTTGCTCTTCACAAGAGCAATAGGTATGCAAGGCTATATTATGTAGGTAATGATTATGTTGCCACTTAATAAAATAATCAAAGCACAACTAACTCATAATCCCTCCATAATCACGGCACACCCATATTAACATTGGTCCATTTTAAGTTTGTCAATTTGTTAATTTGTATTGTGTGACAAATTGGACATGTTACTAGACATGTCTTTTAAATAATGCATTTTTAACAAATTAAAAATCATTATATAAACAAAATAAATCACATACAAAAATTAACTAGTAATTCACAATTACCATTACTTAAAATGGGTCATATAATTATAAATCACAACTACTTGTATTTATAATAAACAATTCATTCTTATTTCAATTGTTTCATAAACAATAAATAAACCTTAAGTAATAAAACAATTTAATTACTTGGCACGAATCTTATTTAATCAAATTACAATAAGATACGTAATATTTCTCACAAAATCATTTGTTCAATTTAAAGGAATTAATTAACATGTATCGTCATACAATTAATTAATTAGTCAATTAAGAATGTTTCCCTAGAGGTATGACCTTAAGGGATCAACTGATCACCACCGTCATACGACAGTAATGTCAAACTCTAGTCAGCCAATCATTACCGATTAATGTGGATCAGTTGACAATAAAATGTTACAATTTGGTTTAAGGGACAAAGAGGATTAAGGCAAGGAGATCCTTTGTCCCCTCTGCTGTTTACAATTTGTATGGAATATCTGACCAGATTGCTAGCCTACACCACCTCTACAATGAAGTTTAGGTTTCACCCTCTTTGCAAATCCATGAAACTGAGCAGCTTAATGTTTGTAGATGATGTGCTGCTTTTTTCTAAAGGGGATGTGGAATCCATTATGATCCTGCTACGTACCTTCTCCACTTTTTCTCAAGCATCAGGACTTCAGATGAGTAAGGGAAAATCTAATGTGTACTTTAATGGGGTGACCAGTGAAATCAGAAGAGAAATAGTACAGGTTTCTGGATGTATTGAGGGCCAACTGCCATTCAAATACCTTGGTGTGCCCATCAAACCATCTAAACTATCAGTCAAAGATTGCCAACCACTGATTGATAAAGTTTTGGAAAGAATAAGACAGTTAGGGACCAAGAAACTCTCGTATGCTGGGAGATTGGTTTTGATAAAAGCAGTATATAGAACTTTACACTCGTACTGGGCTTAAATCTTCATTATTCCAAAAGCAGTACTACTCAAAATTGAAGCAGTCTGCAGGAAATTCTTGTGGCATGGAGGGACTGAATATGCTAGGACCCCTACTGTAGCTTGGTCAAAAATTTGCACTGATCAGAAGAAGGGGGGACTTGGACTGAGAGATGAGTACACATGGAACAAAGCAGCAGTTGGGAAGCTGGTTTGGTGGGTTCAGGCTCATCCATCTAAGTTGTGGGTGCAATGGGTGCATAGTGTATATCTGAAAGGACAAGGATGGGAGGAGTATAACCCTCCCCAGGATGCCAGCTGGATTTGGAAGAAAGTATGCAAACTGAAGAGGGAATTTCAACCAACATATAACCAGAATGAATGGACCACTGTACCAGGCAAGGAATATAATATTAAAAAGGGGTACCTCTGGCTAAGGCAAGACAGACAGGATGTAAGCTGGTATCATATTGTTTGGACCAAAT
This sequence comes from Silene latifolia, assembly GCF_048544455.1. Classification (NCBI taxonomy): domain Eukaryota; kingdom Viridiplantae; phylum Streptophyta; class Magnoliopsida; order Caryophyllales; family Caryophyllaceae; genus Silene; species Silene latifolia. The sequence goes on along the minus strand of NC_133535.1, from coordinate 67,833,294 downwards.
GGTCAATCCCTAAACACAACTTTATTTCTTGGCTGTATTATCGGCAAGGCTTTAATACCAAAGACAAATTATTTAGACTTGGTATTAGCCTTGACAGCAGCTGCTGTATATGTGCTCAAGAGGAAGAGTCACCCCAACATCTCTTTTTTAAGTGCCAGTACAGCAGGAGGGTTCTTCAGAGGCTACGGGAGTAGACGGGGGTGACTATGTCTGATGCCAATACTCAAAATTGGTGGCAACATAGGAGATTCACTAGAATGAAGAATGGGATACTGAACAGTATTCTTAATGCTACCATGTACTATATCTGGAAACAAAGAAATGAGAGCAAGCATGAGGGTGTTATAATCAATCCTGGCAGATGTGTGGTAATGATACAAGGGGATATCAGAAGCAGGATTCAGCAGCAATTGCAGGGTACTATGACTAGGAAGGATAGGCATTGGACTGAGAAACTAATGTAATCGTATTTATGGGCTTATATGCAGTCTAGTGACTGAGTTTGTGCTAGGAATACTCCATGTGAAACTTTGTATATGGTTTTTTGAGCTTCAATATATGTTTTACATTTTACCAAAAAAAATGTTACAATCCCTTGTGTATTCTTAATATGAGATTTAAACATGTGATCGCATTATTGTCGAGGACACATACTCCAACAATGATATGTTCAAATGCAAGTACGACCCGCAAGACACCTGGCATTGTGTGGGAGATTTTTATAAGACAAGAGAATTGGTGACGCACACTTGTCTCGGACAAGTGGCAGATTGTTGGAGTAAGTGTCCATAACAATAGTGCGATCACATGTTTAAATCTCATGATAAGAATACGTAAGGGATGATTCAATTATATAGTCAACTGATCAACATTAATCAGTCATGATTGGCTAACTATAGTTTGACATTACTGTCATTTGAAGGTGGTGATCAGTTGATCCCTTAAGGTCACACCTATAGGACAATTCCCTTAATAGATTGATTAATTAATTGTATAATGATACAAGTTAATTAATTCCTAAAAATTGAACAATTTATATTTGTGAGTAAGAATAAGTATCTTATTGTAATTTGATTAATATAAGATTTATTTTAGTAATTGAATGTTTTCATTACTGAAATTAATTATTGTTTATGAAACAATTGGATTAAGAATGATTGGTGAATTATAATTGCAAAATGTTGTAGATTATATTAACATGAGCCATTTTATTTACATGTAATTTTGAATTACTAGTTGATTTATTGTATGTAATTTATACTTATAAATAATGATATTTAATAAGTTAAGTATGCATTAAAATGACATATGACTCATTATATGTCACATGTCATACAATAATACAATTGACAAAATTAGATGGACTCCATTTTATAAAATGGACCGAAAAATTGCAGGGTTTATAGGTAAGTCGGTGTTTTATTTAATTGTTAAATAAAACACAATGATGACCTATTTTTAGTAACCTTACGTCTAAGTTTCTTGTGAAGAACAAAAAGAAAAAGGTAAAGGCCATGCATTGGCCACTTCCACCCTTCTTACCCGGCCACCCTAGCTCAAATAAGAGCATCTTTTGCTCTTATTTTCATTCTTGACATTTTTTAAGGTTTTGTGATCAAAACATCTCTTATTCTCTCTAAAAATAGTTTTTAGATCTCTAAAAATTTGTTCATCTAAATTTTAATATCACATTATATGATTACTAGTGTAGTAATACAAATGTTATTAGAATCATTTAAGTATTACTAGTATATTAATCTAGTTAATTAATATATTAGTTTTAAGGGATTGTTTTGGGTGCAACAAGAGGAGAATCTCTACCTTTGAGATTTGTTTTGGAGGATCATCCATAATCTTAAGCTCAAAAACAAATAAGGAAGGTGTCCTTATTTGTGCTCAAAATTTTGAACCATTTATAATGTATGGAACACTGTTTTCTTCTTATCTCTTTATTTTGTTATGCATACACTATATCCTAAATAACTAATGTTAAAGAGTTAATTAGTTCACTATTATAAATGTCTAATAATAGGTATATGAAACTAACATGTTATTGGCGGATACCAAATGTTATGTTGTTTAACTTGTAAGTTGTATGAGTTTTACCTTCAAATCTAGTGTCGATGTATTCAGTATTCCAAATGAATTGCTTATTAATTATTTAGTTCATGTGTAAGTTTCACAAAGTTAGATGTAAGATTCAAAAAATAAGGTATAAGATTCACAAATTAAGGAATTTAAAACTTTGCAAGTAAACGATTTCACACATTTAAGTCTAAGTTTCACGAAATCATCTTCAAGGTTCACAAATTAAGGTGTAGGTTTCACAAATTAAGAATTAAAAACTTTGAACTAAATGATTCCACACATTTCAAGTCCAAGTTTCACAAAATTAAGTCCATGTTAACAAATTAAGGTCTAAGATAAACCAAAAAAACTTGTTCAAAACCGAGATAAACCCAACATCTAACCAAATGCTTAAGTTTAAAACCATTTATTTCCTTATAACGAGAACTTGTTAATGACCTTAGCCCAATTTTCTTTAAATTACTCAGGCTCCACGTCGTCGCTCCAGGCAACATTGTTCAGACGAGTTAAGAATGCAGTGTCTTTGCAAATTGTGCTCCCAAACTTGTCTGTTACTTTTTTCATAATTTGCCACATGCAATAGCGATGTCTAGATGTTTTGAACATGGCTTCAAGTCACAAAGTCGCATTATCTAAGATCAAGTTCATTTTTTAATAACTAAATTCACAAAACCAGTCCTTAGATTCACAAATAAAGTCCCTAGATTCACCAAAAAAATAACTAAATAATTTCACAAATTTGAGGGCCACGTTTCACATAATGAGGTCCAGGTTTCATAATATAAGTTCTACGATTCACAAAATAATCAACTTTCACAATATTACCTTCTAGTTTCACAATATAAACTCTAGGATTTATAAAATAAGAAATCTACGTTTGTCTAAACTAAACCAAATTGAAGATGCCGCTTCATACCGGGAATAAAATTTACAAAACACCAAATAAGTAACTAGATTCACGAATAAAGTCCATAGATTCACCAAATAAGTAACTAGATTCACAAAAGTAGCAGACATTGATATACAAACACGCCTAAAACTATATTTAGTATTCCCTTGTCTTGGTCAGTGATGTAATTTGGTTCTTTGCCACCCATTGATTTCAGAAATTATTGAAACGCCCAAATAAATAAATCATCATCTTCATGTGCTAAAAGTGCGCATCCAAATGCTATTGACTTTTTTTATTGTCAATGCTAGTGAAAGGCGTAAAGACCATGTTATATTTGTTAGTTGCATAAGTTGGATCGAATGAAATTGCATTACCAAATAATGAGTAACATCTCCTCAATTCCGCACCTGTCCAAAAAATTCCTTGTCAAACCGTTGTCAGAATCTGCTTTATACGCAAAGTCCAACCCCTTTGTTTCACCGGGGGTTTCTAAACGTGACACATACATGTGTCCATCTTTACCGTTAATGAAACACTTCACATCCCATTGGAAATTCTTGAATTGCATAAAGGAAGCTCCCACATTTTCGAAATCCTCTACTTGCTCCTTGCATAAGTTGTATGATAAACTAGCCCCAACAATCGCTCTCGAATTCTGGATAATCAACTGCTTATGATATTCGTTCATATTATATTCATTTATATTTTCTGCAAGTTTCTCAAATTCCCTAGTTTTCACCAAAGTCAGTGGGTGATTGTAACCCTCATGGAATTGTTCAATCTTGTACATGTTTTCATGGAACCTGAATTTGATCATCACTTCACAACCCCACCTTTTAATTTTTCTTATCCTTGTAAATATTTTCTTATTGGAACTCTTAGCCTCATCTGCACCTCCATCCATTTTCGCACTGGTCTTAGCACCTGGTTTTGTTTTTGCACCAGTTTTTGTTTTGCCACCAGTTTCAACGGCTGTTGTTTTTGCACCAGCTTGCGGAGGACGTCTTTTCCTCTTTTTAAAACATTCACGATGGCAAACCATGCATTTTGTTTGAATTATGACATCACGAAACCTCTTAGTTGAAGACTCATTTGCTTCAAACCCACAAGCAATAGCATAAATTTTATAAAACATCATCGCGACTCTAACTCCACAAATGTTTTTCAAATCACGGGTGTAAACTTATCTTCAATCCTACTTATCCATTGTTCACTATCACTCGGTGTGTAAGTTACCAAAGTAGTAGGCATGGAAATCCATGGCATTTTAGGGGTTGTTAAGGCGACAGTAGAACCCTCACCATCCTGATCAGAACCAGCATTAGAGCAAGGACCCTCACCACAACCAACATGAGGCGTCACACTACCCTCTGTGTTGGAGTTGACATTTGACTCAACACCTACGAAGATAAAAGATTCACAAAGTCACGTCTCACATTCACTAATCATGTCACGGGTTAACAGCAATTCAAACAAAAACCACATAAATCAAACTTTTAACAACAGATGGAGTGTTACCAGGTGCACAAAACAAGAAGGTAAAATTCACAAAACAAGGCCTAAGATTCACAAAATAAGAGAAATAGAAAAATAGGTGATTTCAACAACTTATGACCAAGCTTAAGAAATATTAGCTTTGCGTTTCACAAAACAAGCTCTAAGCTTCACAAAACGACGTCTGTGATTCACAAAGTAAGGAAAAGAGCAAAGTACGTGATTTCAACTACTTATGATCAAGTTTTAGAATATTATCTTCTATGTTCACAAATCAAGTTTTAGGATTCACTAAACAAGGTCTCAAATTCACAAGATAAGAGAAAGAGCAAAATATGTCATTTCAACCACTTATGACCAAGTCTCACAAAATTACCATATAAGTTCACTAAACAAGCTCTATAATTTAAAAAAATCACCTTCAAGGTTCACAATATCGAAACATAAAATCCGCAAAACAGATTATCACAAAATAAAAATGAAATATAAAACAATAATTAGAGCTTCAATAAAAAGAAATACGTGTTTTGTATCACTACTATCATCAACCATTAAGATATCTACAATCTCCATAGCAATTAAAGCTGCAAAATCGTCAAAAACAATGTAATAATTAAGTAGTACAAAATCGCGAGGTAAAGGAAATCGCTCAATCTTGAATCGCTCAATCTGATCAAATTTGAACCGTATAACAATGTTATATGAATATATTCAATTTTCGTCAAAAATATGAAATTACCTGCAAATTAATCGAATAAAGTCTTCTGAAATCGATCAAATCACGTTCTTATATATTGTTTTGATGAAATCTATAAACAATTATTCGGCAAATCACTGCAATTGATCTTTGCTGATTCGATTTTGGAAATCGATGCAATCGTCGCTAACGGTTTTGCTTTTGTTTTACGCTTTGAGTTTGTAGAGAGAGAGAGAGTAGTATTATAACTTTGTATGTTTATTTTAGATAGAGAAAATATTTTGGCCAAATGATAAGATTAGGAATGACCCCTAATTTTCATCCAAATCGACAATCAGTCCGCCCAAGTTAATGAAAGAGTTTGGTGAGGTCGGCCGCCTCGCCATAATTAACGGCCTCACCGGATCCAATCCTATGAGAACCCCTTTCCCATGAGAACCTGAGGTTCAGAACCTTCGTACCAAAGGTACAACAATATTACACTAACGGTTCATAACGTTTTTACCAAACGTACAAAGGGTTGCACTATATTATATTCCCATCGTCCTAATCATTTGTTTACCTTTGATTAAAATACTCATACAAAAAATAAAAAAAGTAAACAAATAATTGAGACAAATAGATTATATATATAGTATTCTCTTATTTTTTTTAAAACCAAGATATAATTTAGAATGTAATTTGAAACATCGAAAGGACTAAGCCAGAGGCTTTCAAGTTCGAGAGCACTGTTTCAGGGATTTAAATAAGTACACACTGATGCTTCAAGCTAGATTGTGCTTTTGGCTTAAAAAATAGCTTGCCCACTAATACTCGAGGCAATATATGACGAATGTGTGCTCTCGTAAGTGATGTAAGATAGAGGTTAAGAGGCCAGAAAAATATAAATCCAACAAATGATTACCCCATGATATGGGTTAGAGTGTCATATCAGAATTTGTGAACAACACACGAGTATTGTATGGATTCTCAATCTGAGTTATGCCTAATTTTGTATTATTAGCTTAATAGCTGATATTTTTTCCATCACAAATTTGCTTTAATTGATGAATTTACCCTGTTATATAACGACAAACAAATGATTGTTTTAATAAATGTTTGCTATTTCATTTTTGTTATCATCCCAATAGTTACAACAAAATATCATATCTGATATCCCATGTACCAGTGGTACAAAAGTTCTAACCTTTAGTATAATATGATAGTACTTTTGGTAGAAAAGTTTTGAACATAAGGTTCTCACGGTTCTCATGTGAAGGAGGTTCTCATAGGATCTCAACCCTATATATATATATATATATATATATATATATATATATATATATATATATATAGAGTGAGCATCCGGTGAATCCAACATCTTAGGTGAGTCCGTCCCGTGAATAAGAACCATTGGATCAAAAGATCCAACAGCTCTCATTGAGCCACGTCGTCCCGAATAATTTGTCAAACCAATAAAAGCAAAGTTGTAGCTCATCCAAGTCTCATAATAATCATAATTTTTCTCTCTCTAAAAACCTACCCTCTCCCTCTCTAAACATTAGTTGAAAAAAAAAAGCAAACGTTCGTCAAATATTTCAACAACTCTCTCTCTCTCTCAAACAAAAAAACTCCAAAAACAACCGACATCTTCAATAAATCTTCAAAAACTCAACTCAAGATCTTCAAGTTGTTCAATCGCGAGTCTATTACTTTCGTTTCAAACATAATAAAGAGGTACAAATCGACGATCCTTATCTTTGTTTTATATAATTAATTTTTTGTCGTGATTGATTTTATCACATATTTTTAAACTATTAATTTGCATGTTTTGTTATTGATTTTGAATGATAAGAAGAAACTGTCAATTGATTTTTGTATTTCTTCATATTTTAGTTTTCCCTAAAAATTAGGGTTTGTGATTTGTTGAAACTAAGTAATTAGTGTACGTTTTTTATTTGGCTCGCTAACGATTTGCGCATGTCTTAATGTTTTAGTTTTCATTAAAAAAATTAGTGATACTGATTTGTAGAATTTGAGTAATTATTACTCGTTTTTTTTTCGCGCTATTGAAATTTGCGTTTCTTCATTATAGCTTTCGCTAAAAAACTAGGGTTAATGATTTGTAGAAAGTAAGTAACTAATGCTCATTTTTGTTTTGATCGGTGTTGAAATCTGCGTTTCTTCATGTTCTACTATTCGTAAAAAAATTAGGGTTACTGATTTGTTGAAACCGAGTAACTCTGAGGATTAAATTAGCTTTCGTAAAATACTCGACACACATTCGTAATATCGTTCATTAAGTAACATTATTACTACATGATAGAACTGAACTTGATATCTTGTTACAACATCATATATTTGATGTTGTGTAGTTTTTCCAATTAAATTTGATGGTTTTAACATTTTCAAAAACTCACAAATGATTATTGTAAAATTATTCTTGTAAATTATAACCAATGATTGACCACCGCCTTTCGCATATGTTTTAGTTAGTAATGGTGAATGTTTTGTCTTGAATGTTAGAATATTTGAAGAAGAAGGTTTGGGAAATCAAGTAAGACAAAAAAGGCGCGCAAGGAGATAGTACATACAAAAAGAAGGGAGACACTGCCTAATCAGTCATGAAGATAGGCGTGAAGAAGGCAACGTTATTGAAGTTGAAATGCTACTTGAGACTGTTAATAACATTGTAGTCAGATTTTGATGTGTGAATATGATGTATACATCTTGTAAACATTTCACATTGCTATTGTGTGGTATTACAAATCATTTAAGCATATGACTGGTCCGCATTCACTTGATTTTTATTGTTGAAATAATTAAAGTTGGAACTTTTAACATTGTTTTCGTGCTACTTTGATGAATCAATGTTGTTACAGTAACATCATTACAGTATCATTGTTACTTTTTGAGTAATGACATTACAGTAATACCGTTACTTTAAAATTAAAAAACGAAATAATCCCTACATTTACATTTTAGAACTACTTTATACACCGTCTTATATTGTAAACAAACTAAATTAATACTGTAACATTGTTGCCAGGTTATTTTAATGAATCACTTGTTATAGTAACATTGTTACATTAATATTGATCCGCCTTTGATAAATCAATTAATGAAACGATGATGTTACAGTAACTTTATATTACAGTAACACTGTATTACTCTGATGAATGACTGATGTTACAGTAACACTATTACTATAACGCGAAAGAACAAGGATTGGTTGTATCAAAAATATGAGGAACGCATACAATAAACAACATTAGACTATATGCATGGTCTGTTTGAAAAGTTGACAATACATTCTTAAAATAACTAAATAGGCTATATGGGATTCGAACCCATACCTTTGTACAAGCTTTGCACATTGCTCTCCCATTTGAGCTAATAGCCTTTAAACTAACGACTCAAACTTTCAAATGAAATGAATAACAATAAAGGTATCCTCTTCCTACAAGCTTAAACTTTACAATGATATAATAATACTCATTATTCATACGGAGTTAAACTCTTTTCATATGGCGTAGATGCAAAGATTGAACCGACAAAACATACATCTCTAATGTTTGTCGATAATAAATGATAACATTATAATGAAACTATTTCATCAAAAGAAGGTGCTAAATTAACATAATACAATTATAAAGATATTAGAATACAGTTTCCCTATTACTGTAATAGTGTTACTGTAAGAGTGTTACTGAAGAAGGTTATTCTGATAACCCCTGTTACTGATCTGATAACGCTATGTGTCGAGTATTTTGCGAACGCTAATTCAATCGTCACAATTAATTACCCCAATTTTCATGAAATAAAGTCCAGGTATGAATTTCACAATATCATAACCCTAATTTTTTGACAAACACTAAGAACACATATAATACACAGTAGATAATAACAAACAAGTCAATCGATCTCAGTCTTTCGCTTAATGCGAATAAGAGAAAAATTACAGTGCAAAAAAAGATCGCAAAGGAATCGCATAATAATGCAATTAATTAACATCACACGACTAATAAACTAGAAGATGCGACTACAAATTGCAAGATCTGAAATCAATTGAAGATATTAATATCGCAGGACTAATAAACATAAAATCGTCAAACGAATAAAAAATCTCAAAAGTAAAGGAGTAACGAATTACATACCTGATTACATATAATTAATTGAATTCAATTGAGCGAGTTCATTAAATGCGCGAGCAATTCGTGTCATATCATTGAAGGTTTCTAGCAAAATCGGTTGTGGATGTTAGATTGAATTTGCGATTGTTGATTTGCGATTGTTGTTTTGCTGATGAAATTATGCGAAATCGTAAAAAGAGGAAAAAGGTGAGATAGAAAGATCTGGTTTAGAGAGAGAAACCGATTGTGAATTATGAGGAGGGAGAACATGTAATTAGGTTTATATAGGTAGGTTATGATTTGTGAGGATTAATCCCAGCCGTTGATTTGTGTTAGATCTAATGGTTGAGATTAAAATGCTAGACTCACCTAAGATACCTAGACTCACTTGATGCAATTTCTATATATATATATATATATATATATATATATATATATATATATATATATATAGAGAGAGAGAGAGAGAGAGACATATATACATATATATATATATGTATATATATATATATATATATATGTATATATATATATATATATATATATATATATATATACATATTATTCGATAAAATATCACAAAAAAAAACACATGTGCAAAAAAATATTATAATTTTTTTTTTAAAAAAAAAAAAAGAATTGCAAAGGTCAGATTTTTCGTGATATTGTATTGAAGAACGTGTGATATTGTATTCACTAATCCTCAATCCTCAAATATTTAGGAGTTCTCACCGGATCCCGACTCTATATATATATATATACATATATATATATATATATACATATATATACATATATATACATATATATACATATATATATATATACTCGTGAGTTTGGTTCTTATGGTGAGTTTGTGCTTTAAAATCATAGCCATTAGATTAAGAAAAGCCAACGGCTGAGATCAACAACAAAATAAACTAAAAAGAGTCGTCCTCTCAAAAGAAACACAGACACTTTTGCAATTTGCAGTATATCATTTCCTTCAACATGCTCTCTCCTCCTCCCAATGGCGGCCAAACAATTGGAATTGGAATTGCAATTGCAATTTATAATCAATTGGAATTGCAATTGATAAAACCCCAAGCCCACCCCGTTTCCTATTTCCCTTATTTCTCTCTCACCCGACTTCATAAATTCAGCGCGACTGAGATTCAGTGTGACGGGCCGACAAAGTTTACATCAAAATTACCTACGGCGGAGTGAGCAGCGAAAATGTCACTGGAGGAGATGGAGTCAAGGAGACGTTGTCAGATTTTCAGCACCGGAAACACTGGCTTGGCGGAGGAAAACGAGAATTTTTATACTGATTAATTATCATTTTACTGACAAACTTTGATTTTGAATTGTTAATTGTCATTTTTATTTTGATTAATTATCGTTTTAGTTGGCGAATTTTGATTTTGAACTGTTAATTGTTATTTTTATGATGATTAATCATCGTTTGAACTTGTTAATTTTGATTTTCAACTTGTTAATTTTGAACTGTGTTTGTTTGAATGATTTTAAGGGAAGCTCAGATTGGCACCTAATGTAGCAGAATTAGACCCGCCGAGTATAGCTACTTAAGTTTTGTAACACCCCCTCATACCAAGGTGCCTTACCAGGACCACCCTACCATGAAAGTGTGTTACCATCTCGGTTGCCCGAGGTTAGTACATACCAAAAGCGTCTGAACTGAGCACAATTATTAAAAATCTTGTGAAATGTAAAGTTTACAATATCCAAAACCAAATACTGTTTAACAAAATACAACTTCAAAGTCTTAACATTAAAGGAAAACCCACTAAGACTCAGACGGTGATGCTATGACTCGAGGTGGCAAATCTCCCAAGATAATCCCCAAGCTCTCACTAGCAAAACCTGTCAAGCCTGCTCACCATCCCCGAATGGATCACCGCATATTCCACAAATAACAACGGGGTCACTATTACTCAACTAATAAGACAAACAAATGCAATAATCGTCTGATCATCACCAATTCCCAATCATCCAAGCTCACACAGTAACCGACTACACACCAAAGTGTGTAGCCCTGCCAGATTACCCATCGCAACAGGTAATCCTCGCCGCCAGTGGGTGACCGCAGCCGATCCCACCTAGTCCAGCTCCTCAACGAGCGACAACGATCCCCGTCCCTTAATGTGCACATCCTCTCCCGTGGCGGGTTCCACGGAGGGCGAACTAGGGTGTGAAGCCACTCCCGCAAGTGACTCCACCAAAATCACAATCACATGACATCACAGTCATCTCAATCCCCTCACACCAACATCGTCACAAAAACCTCCATACTCCGATGATCAACAGACAACGATAATTACAACAACATGTCATACAAAGCACAGTAAACTGAGTAGGGAAACCCTACCTTAGCAATCAACAGCAGTATGCGACACGGACAATAAAAAAGGCTCCTCTACGAAGTCTTCTCCTATACAATGATCATGCAACACGATTACACTTTGTACAATTCCCAAAATCCCCTTCCCATATAAATGTACAGTAACCCAAAAAGGTACAAATAGTCGCGAAGATAAAACTTACCAGCAGTGCATCGAGAACTTATACGCAAGACTCACGACGATTATCCACACAATGACGCTACAAAATGCTTAAGAGAAGGATTAGGGAATGATTTGGGTGTGATTAGGGTAACGTAGAAATGATAAAGCTTTGAAAATGATATTAGAAACTGACGCGGAAATATAAAATACCCTAAACATTCCCTAATCAAACCGTCGAATTAACACTCCGCCAAATCGGGTACTCGGTCGAGTAAGTGCATACTCGGCCGAGTGTCCAATACTCGGTCGAGTATTCACTATACTCGGCCGAGTATTCCTCGGCAGAACCAAAATAACACACAACCATAGCACTACTCGGCCGAGTAGGCTCTACTCGGTCGAGTAGTCACCAAGGAAAATCCGTAGTGTTACAATCTTCCCCCCTTAAAAAGAACTTCGTCCCGAAGTTCACACTCTACTATACAAGCAAGCGCAACACTACGTCACAAGACTATACCAACTACATAAGACAACTCCAAGGAACTATACAAGCACCACAACAAGTCACCACAAAATCACTTCCCGACTCGAAGCAAAACAAAAAAAATAAAACAAAACACCATCGCGACCATCTCCCACCCCCCTAAAAAGACAACGGTTACGTCCCCGTAACCAAACATACCTGATCAAAAAGGTTAGGAAAACGTTCTCGCATAGCTTCCTCAGGTTCCCATGTGGCTTCCTCCACATTATGATTAGACCAAAGGACCTTGAGTAAGACCGTCTCACCATTCCGGGTCTTACGAACCTTGTGATCAAGAATCTCCTTAGGAATCTCGGCATAGGACAAGGATTCATCAAGTTCGATGTTCTCCATCTCAAGGATATGCGACGGATCACTCACATACTTCCGGAGTTGAGATACGTGAAAAACATTGTGCACTCTATCCAAAGCTGGTGGTAAAGCTAACCTGTAGGCTACCTCGCCAACACGGTCCAAAATTTCATAAGGACCTATAAACTTTTGGCTTAGCTTACCCTTTTTCCCAAACCTCATAACACCTCGCATAGGTGACACTTTCAAAAGAACCTTGTCACCTACCTCAAACTCAATGTCCCTGCGGTGTAAGTCGGCGTAGCTCTTCTGACGATCTTGAGCTGCTCTCATCTTCTGGCGAATCAACTGGATTTGCTCAACCATATCTTGAACCAGTTGTGGCCCTAAAACCACTGCCTCGGAACTATCATCCCAACAAACTGGACTTCGGCATTTTCGGCCATACAAAGCTTCAAAAGGTGCCATCCCAATGCTTGTATGATAACTATTATTGTATGAAAACTCGATCAAATCAAGTCTGTCTTCCCAACTGCCCCCAAAGTCCATAACACATGCCCTTAGCATGTCTTCTAAGGTCTTGATGGTCCGTTCTGTCTGACCATCGGTTGCCGGATGAAAGGTTTTACTCATCTTCAACGTTGTACCCATCAACTCTTGCAGTTCTTGCCAAAACTTTGATATGAACCTCGCATCACGATCAAAAACGATATCTTTCGGTATACCATGTAACCGAACCACATGCCTTCTGTAACCCAATGCCAGCTGCATCTTAGACCAAGTATCTTTCATGGGAACGAAATGGGCTGACTTGGTTAACCGATCCACAATCACCCAAATCATGTTGTTACCTTGTTGTGACCTAGGTAACCCCACAATGAAGTCCATGGAGATCGACTCCCACTTCCACTCGGGTACTGTCAAAGACTGAATCTTACCTTGTGGTCTCCTTTGTTCACCTTTGACCCTTTGGCAGGTCAAACATCTAGCCACAAACTCAGCTACATCCCTCTTTATGTTCGGTCACCAAAAAGTCTTCTTAAGGTCTCTGTAAAGCTTGTCACCACACGGGTGAACTGAGTAAGGAGTGAAATGAGCCTCTGACAAGATCATTCTCCTTAACTCTGCATCGTCAGGAACACACCATCTCCCATCAAAACGAACACTCCCATCTGGATGTATAGAAAACCTTGAAACCGTTCCACTCTCTACCTTTGACTTCCACTCCTGAATCTTAGGATCAAGCTCTTGCTTGCTCTTGATGTTCTCATACAACTCAGGCTCGATCGTCAGATCCCCGATGGTATCCCCCTCTCAAATCATAAAGATCCCCAAACTAGACATCTCATCCCTCAACTTCAGTAAGGACATGGCGGAACATAACGAATGAACGCTCTTCCTACTCAGTGCATCTGCAACGACATTAGCCTTACCCTCGTGATAGATGATCTCCATATCATAATCGCCAATAAGCTCCATCCAACGTCTCTGTCGCATGTTATGTTCCTTCTGAGTGTAGATATATTTTAGACTCTTATGATCAGAGAACACCTTAAAAGTTGCTCCATAAAGGTAGTGTCTCCAAATCTTGAGAGCGAACACAACTGCACCCAGCTCCAGATCATGAGTAGGGTAATTCTCCTCATACTGCTTCAGCTGCCTCGAAGCATAGGCTATGTCTTTCCCTCCCTGCATCAAGACACAACCAAGACCATTCTTTGAAACGTCGGTAAAGACCTCAAAGTTCTCACAACCCTCTGGCAAGGCTAGGATAGGAGATGTGGTCAAGCATTCTTTTAGGGTCTGAAACGCCGTCTCACAACTCTCATCCCAAACAAATCTGGCTTCCTTTCTCATCAAGGATGTCATAGGTCGCGCTATGGTAGAGAAATCTTTCACAAATCTTCTATAGTAGCCGGCAAGACCTAAGAAACTGCGAATCTCAGCTACATTCTTCGGCGATTCCCGATTGGTAACGGCCTCAATCTTACTAGGATCCACGGTTATCCCTTTCTTAGATATTACATGGCCCAGAAAAGCCACTTCCTCTAACCAAAATTCACACTTGGATAGGTTGGCATAAAGCTGATTATCCCATAAGGTCTGCAGAACTATCCTCAAGTGCTCCTCATGCTCTTCCTTAGTCTTAGAATAGACTAAGATATCGTCGATGAAAACAACCACAAACCTATCCAAAAACGGTGCGAAAATCCGATTCATCAAATCCATAAAAGCTGCTGGCGCATTGGTCAACCCAAAAGGCATCACTACATACTCATAATGACCATATCGAGATCGGAACATTTGTCTTAGGAATATCCTCATCTGCTATCCTCGGTGGTGATACCCCGACCTCGATCAATTTTGGAAAACACACTGCTCCACTAAGCCGATCAAACAAGTCATCAATCCTCGGCAACGGATACTTGTTCTTCACTGTGACACGATTGAGCTCTCGTAATCAATGCACGACCTCATACTCCCATCTTTCTTCTTTACAAAAAAAGAACCGGAGCCCCCACGGTGACACACTAGGCCTGATATAACCCTTGCCTAGCAACTCATGTATCTGCTTTTTCAACTCCGCCAACTCTTTAGGTGCCATACGGTAAGGTGCTTTAGATATAGGACCCGTTCCCGGCTTGAGCTCCACGCTGAAATCAACATCTCTCTTGGGAGGTAAACTTGGTATCTCCTCAGGAAAAACATCGTCGAACTCTCTAACCACGGCTATCTCGAAGTTGTCGGTGCCTCTACTCGGTGATCTCTCACATGACAAAGAATCAAAGGACACTTCTTCCTCAAACATGACTTTAAAGTCATCACAGCTATGAACCGACACTTAGGCTTTACCACAAACCCTCTATAGGACACTCTAACACCCTTGGGACCCTTTAAAGACACTCTCATTTGACGGCAATCTATCCTGGCATCATACTTTCCTAACCAATCCATCCCGACAATCACCTCGAACCCATCCATAGGAAACTCTAACAGTCTCTTGGTAGGTCTACCCCTCCAACTACCATGGATACTCCCTTATACGACTTGAGACATGGCAGACTCCCCTGAAGGTATGAATACATCATCTTTAACAACCTCAAACTTTCCCAAACCCATAGACATAGCATGACTCTTGGACACAAAAGAATGCGTAGCCTCGGAATCAAACAAAACAAAGGACGGTACATTATGAACAAGAAAGGTACCGGTAACTACATGAGCATCATCTTGTGCTTCCTGCCTGTCCATCATGAAGAGCTTTCCCTTTGTTTTTTTGTCCTCCTCCCGAATCTGAAGCATTGGAGGTACTTGGCTTAGCCGCCGAATCTCGAGTATTTGTTGTTCGGCGCTGATAAGATCCACCACCACCGCGGTTGTAACCGCCCTGGTTACCCTGTCCACCTCTGTTGCCCCATGAACCTCCCGGTCGGTTACTAGCAAAACTCTGAGTCGGCCCCTGAGAAAAATTCCCTGATCGAGCTCCTGAACCATTGCCGGGCTTGTAGCTCGTGCATTCCCGTCTTTTGTGGCCTATCCCACCACGGTTGAAGCAAGTAAGGTTGGTGTTGTCACTTACGGCCCGACCCCCATTCTTTCCCCGACCCACGAGAACCTCCAGAGAAACCAGCTCCACTAGAAAAAGCCTTAGCATGGTTGAAATTCCCTTTCTTGTTGGTTGGCTGACTGTTGTTTCCGCCATCAGCCTTACTCTTTTCTGTAGCAGTCCTCTCTTCGATCTCTCTTGAGAGATCTAACATTCTCTCAGCTTGACCCACTCTCAAGTACACTTCCTTGAGGTCAGTAGCAACCCCGGCTGGCATACGACTCACGATCTTAGCAGATAAACCCCTCTCAAAACGAAGAGCCAAACCTCTCTGTCCTAGCTGCATATCTTCAACATAACGGTATAACTCCAAAAACCGATGATAGTAATCAGAGTGACTGTCATCTCCTCGGTCATGGTGAAGGAATCAAAGTCGGATCTCATCTTGTGTCGGATATGCTCCGGCACAAACTGCTCTCTCATAGCACTCTTCAACCCAGACCACGGAATAGCCCCTTCCACCTGGTAGTAAGCTCTAGCATCATTGCAGTGTAATGTCCAAGGGTTTAGACAAAAACAACAAACAAACCAGCAGAACTAAGACAAGTTCTCAGGAATGCAATAAACTTGTGCTATTTAATAAAATTATGAATTGACCTCCTAAAATCATGAAACTTGGCAGTAAATTCCCTTAATATAAGAACTAACTCTGAGTAAATTTCTAGGATTTGTGGAGGACTCAAAGTACCTTAAATACTCAACTGAACTGACTGACAGACACAAATGGACAGTGACTGAGGTAATTCTGGGAGTTGACTGAAAGGAGGGAGCTTTGGATATAATTATCAACTGTAAAACCCACAGAATTCTCACAGGGAATTAAGCTAACAATTTGGGGTGTTAGAGTTAAGAGATTCCACAGATTAACACAGGAAAGACTCAACTAAAACAAACAGCAAAGTTAAACTAACCACAGTCTCAGCACAGGAAAGCTTATACTCTACTAACAGGTACTTAATCAATAACCACAGTCTAAGCACAGGTTATTATCAAGCCTGACTCTAATCTACAGACTAAGCACAAGATTAAGAGGTTTAAATTTGAGAGAAAACTCAGGTTCATTCATAAATCATTTTGTGTTACAACGATCTGAGTTGAGGTCCTTATATAGGCCCCTTTTAGGTTACAAACTTGAAAGAAAACTACATCCAAGGGTCAGGATCCCTCCTCACATGCTGGTAAGAGTCCAAGTACAATATTACAACGGTTTAAAAGCTCTTAATTGTAAACTGGAATGAAAACAAAAGAGAAATGCGGGTGACAAAGTGATGAGTTGTGGTCCTTTTTTGCATTCTTTGGCTTTTTCGTTGAATGTAGGCACTTGAGGACGAAATGATTGAGTCCTTGGCATTAAAATTGGCTCTAGGTTGTATCTGGTATATGGGAAGACAAGCCAAAAGTTCTTTGTGTGCTTTTTCCTCATGGTTTAGCCAGAAATGGAAAGTTTGCTTTTGTTGTTTGTCATTTCTTTGCAGATTCTGTCGACTTGGTTTTCTAGGACTTGCATTGTGATTTTCCCTTGGACCCCTAGGACTTTTCTGAGCCTAGTTTAGTGACCAACCAGCTGGCCATGGTGGCAGTTGGTGGTTGGGCTTGTACTCGTACCTATTAGCCACTAAACTTAGCCCAGTTTGGTTGCTTCCTGAAATGGGTGTGGTCTTTGTTTTGGCTGCTTGCATTTGTGGGGTGTCTGGTCGGTGGCTCCGCTGCAACCTCCCTGGTTGAACAGGGCTTGTCCTCAAGCCCGATGACTCCTCCCCCTCAAAGCATCCTCATAATATGGACTTAGGTCACCTACATTAAAAGTGCCATGCACCTCATACTCTCCTGGTAGATCCACTTTGTAGGCATTTGGACCAATCCTCTCAATAATTTCAAAGGGGCCATCAGCTCTTGGCATTAACTTGTTCTTTCTTCTTGCTGGAAATCTCTCCTTTCTTAAGTGAACCCAGACCAAATCCCCTGGAACAAATTCTTTCCTTTTTCGATGTACCTTGACTGTTTCATGTACTTCTCATTGGTCTTCTCAATTTCCTTTTTCACAGTTTCATGGAGTTTCAGCAGTTGTTCTGCCCTGGCCTTAGCATCATGATTCATCTCATTTCTTGGTACAGATGACAAGTCTATAGGCATTAGTGGATTAATCCCATAGACAACCTCAAAAGGACTATGACCGATGCTTGATTGATGGTGATCGTTGAAGGCAAATTCTGCTGCTTTGCTAACTTGATGTCCCAATCTTTTAGACTCTTGCTTACAAGACATCTCAGAATCCTACCCAGGGTCTTGTTGGTGACCTCAGTTTGGCCATCTGTTTGGGGGTGGTGAGAAATCTTGAACAACGAGTCTTGTTTTGAGCGACTTCCATAGAGTTTTCGAAGTAACTCATGAACTTTGTATCTCTATCTGAAACAATTATCTTTGGAACCCCATGAAGTCTCACAACTTCCTTTAGGTATAGCTCAGCAACACTGGCAGCATCTTCTGTTTTCTTGCAAGCTATAAAATGGGCCATCTTGCTGAACCTGTCAACAACAACCATGATTGAATCCTTTCCTCTTTGTGTCCTTGGCAATGCAACAATAAAATCCATGCTCACATCCTCCCATGGCTTACTTGGTACTGGTAATGGGATATATGGACCAGTTTGGAAGGAACTCTTAGCCATTTGACACACTGAACATCTCCTGAGAACATTTTGGACATCCCCCATCATTTTTGGCCAATGGAACTGTTCCTGTAGTATGTCCAGTGTCTTTTGAACACCAAAATGCCCTCCTAATCCTCCTGAATGGACTTCCCTGATTAGGAGGTCCCTGTAGGAACCCCTTGGAACACAGAGCTTGTTCCCTTGGAATAGAAATCCATCTTGCAGCAAGTATTTGTTTCCTGGGACCCTATGCCCTTCAAACTGTGTGATCCACTCCTCAGAGAAGTCAGGGTCTTCCTTGTACATCTCTTTCATGAACTCAAAACCAAGGACCCTGGTTCCCATAGTTGACAGTAAGGAGTGCCTCCTTGATAGTGCATCTGCCACTACATTTTGTTTTCCTTCTTTATACTTCTTTGGAAAAGGTGAATGATTGCAAGTACTCCACCCATTTAGCATGCCTGTGACTCAATTTGTGTTGACCATTTATATATTTTAAAGCTTCATGATCAGAGTGTAACACAAATGGCTTTGGCTTCAAATAGTGGCTCCAATGCATGACTGCCCTGATAATTGCATAAAATTCCTTGTCATAGGTAGAATACTTTAATTTAGCTCCATTCAGTTTCTCACTGAAGTAAGCTACATGTTTCTGAGCTTGGATCAGGACTGCACCAATGCCTACCCCACTGGCATCACACTCTACTTCAAAGAGTTGATCAAAGTCTGGCAATTTCAGAATAGGAGTCTCACACATCAATTTCTTAATTCTTTCAAAGGATCTTGAGCACTCTCGAGTCCAGTGGAACTCTCCTTTCTTCATACACTCGTAATTGAGCAACAACTGAATGAAGTTCTTGATAAATCTCCTATAAAAGGAGGCCAATCCATGGAACCCCCTCACCTCAGTGATTGTTTTAGGAGTAGGCCATGATTGAATGGCTGCAACTTTGTCCTGATCAACTGTAATCCCCCTCCCAGAGACAATGTACCCTAGGAATGCCACTTCTTCAACCATAAAAGTGCATTTTTCCAGTTTGCCAAATAGCTTTTGTTCCCTGAGGATCCTGAACACAGCTTCAAGATGTTTCAGGTGCTCTCTTTTCTTTATTCTTTGTAAACCAAGATATCATCAAAGTAGACCACTGCAAATTTGCCTAAACATGGCCTTAGCACCTCAGTCATCAGTCTCATAAAGGTGCTTGGTGCATTAGAAAGACCAAATGGCATCACAAGCCACTCATATAGTCCATGTTTAGTTTTGAAGGCAGTCTTCCACTCATCTCCTTCCCTTATCCTGACTTGATGGTACCCTTGCCTGAGATCAATCTTAGAAAATATCATGGCACCACTGAGCTCATCTAGCATGTCATCCAACCTTGGTATTGGAAACTTGTACTTGACAGTGATGTTGTTAATGGCCCTGCTGTCAGTACACATCCTCCATGTCTCATCTTTCTTTGGAACAAGTAGAGCAGGGACTGCACAAGGACTGAGTGATTCCCTGACAAATCCCTTGCTCATAAGTTCCTCAATTTGGCTTTGCAATTCTTTGGTAGCAGCTGGATCACTTCTATAAGCTGGCCTGTTGGGAAGCACTGAGCCTGGAACAAGGTCTATGTGGTGCTCAATGCCTCTCAATGGTGGCAACCCACTAGGCAGCTCTCTTGGAAATACTTCCTTATACCTCTGAATTAATGGCCTAACTTCAGCAGGCATCTCAGGGCTCCCTTCCTTGCTTACTTCTTTGGATAGTAACACCCAGACAGGTTGTTCTTGCTTCATTTCCTTGATCATGGCTGCTTCAGAAAGAAATAGCACACCATTGCCCTCCTCTGGCATACTTGGACCTCCATAGTTTCTCTGGTTGGGTGGTAATGGGGTCAGAGTGACCTTCTTGCCTTCATGCTTGAAACTATAGATGTTATCCTTCCCCTGGTGAGTGGTATTCCTATCATACTCCCATGGCCTCCCCAGGAGTAGGTGGCAGGCATCCATTGGGACAATATCACACAGGACTTCATCTTTATACACCTTCCCAATAGAAAATGGAACCAAGCATTGTTTGTCCACCCTTACTTCTGCTCCCTTGTTCAACCATCTCAACTTGTAAGGGTTTGGGTGCTCTTGAGTTGTCAAGTTGAGTTTGCTAATCATGGCATTTGATGCCACATTTGTACAACTTCCCCCATCTATGATTAGGTTACAAACCCTCCCCTGGACTGTGCATCTGGTTCTGAATATTAGGGATCTTTGATCAGCTTCCAGAGGTGAGTGTTGGGAATGCATGACCCTCCACAAGACTAAGTTTTGACCTGTATCAGGGGGGGCACAACTGCATCTTGTTCTGGTTCTCCTTCAGTCTCCACTTCCTCCATTATTAGGGTCTCATCTTCCTCATACTGAACCAAACCTTCCCTCTCCCACTGTTCTACTTCCATTGCTGTCAAGGTTCTCTTAGAAGGACAGTCCTTCCTAAAATGGCCATACCCTTGGCACTGGAAGCATTTAATTTTCCCATCAGTCACAGGTGTGTTGGTTTTAGAATTCACATGACTCTTTCCCTTGTCTGGTGTTGGTTGGGTTGCAAGTTTTGGAGTTTCTCCAATCCTAACCCCAGAAAAAGGTTTGAAAGTGGATCTGGTAAGGGGTTTGGAAGCAGTGACCTTGGCTTTTCCCATCTTTTCAATCCTCAATGCCAGGTTGACTGCCTCATCAAAGGACCAGACTTGTTGCATTCTAACTCTTATAGCAATCTTAGGATCTAAGCCCTCAACAAACCTAGCAATTTTCTGCTCAGGCTTTTCAGTAATCTCACATTGCAGGGTAAGTTGTTCAAAGCTTCTAAGATAAGACTCAACAGATTGTTGGTCTTGTTTCAGCTGGGTTAACTTGATAAACATATCCTGTGTGTAATCTTTAGCTATAAACTTATCCTTCAATTTCTTTTTAAGTTTTAGCCAAGATTTAATGGGTTCCTTGCCTTCTCTCATTCTCTGGCTTTTCAGGGTTTCATACCAAAGTGAGGCATAACCTTTGAATTTAAGGATAGAAACTTTGAAAGCTTTCTGTCCAGTATATCCCTTAAATTCAAAGACTCTCTCAACAGTTCTAATCCAGTCTAACAAATCTTCAGGGTTTAAACTACCATGGAAATCAGGAATTTCTACCTTTATATCTTTGTCTCTTTCCATGTAGATGCCCTCTGCCATAGATTCATCAAGTATCGACATGTCTTCTCCATGTTCCTGGTGGTATGGTTGTCCCCTTCCTGCTCCAACAAAGCCTCTACCCCTGCCTCTGCCTCTGTAGGGTGGCCTGTTAGGGACTCCTTCTGCAAGAGTGTTGACAATATTTACCAGTTCATTGATTCTTCCTGCTATCTGATCCACCCTGGTTTCAATACCAGTAAATCTCTCTTCACTCATGGGTTATTTTTTGTAGTTTTGTTGTAGTTAGGGTAAAAATGAACTCACTTTCCTTCCCAAGACTAACACAAGATAGAATCGTGTTAAAACCTTGCTCTGATATACCAATTTGCAGTGTAATGTCCAAGGGTTTAGACAAAAACAACAAACAAACCAGCAGAACTAAGACAAGTTCTCAGGAATGCAATAAACTTGTGCTATTTAATAAAATTATGAATTGACCTCCTAAAATCATGAAACTTGGCAGTAAATTCCCTTAATATAAGTACTAACTCTGAGTAAATTTCTAGGATTTGTGGAGGACTCAAAGTACCTTAAATACTCAATCTGAATCGACTGTGAGACACAAATGGACGGTGGACTCGAGGTAATTCTGGGAGTTGACTGAAAGGAGGGAGCTTTGGATATAATTATCAACTGTAAAACCCACAGAATTCTCACAGGGAATTAAGCTAACAATTTGGGGTGTTAGAGTTAAGAGATTCCACAGATTAACACATGAAAGACTCAACTAAAACAAACAGCAAAGTTAAACTAACCACAGTCTCAAAGACAGAAAGCTTATACTCTACTAACGGTACTTAATCAATAACCACAGTCTAAGCACAGGTTATTATCAAGCCTGACTCTAATCTACAGACTAAGCACAAGATTAAGAGGTTTAAATTTGAGAGAAAACTCAGGTTCATTCATAAATCAGTTTGTGTTACTGTGATCTGAGTTGAGGTCCTTATATAGGCCCCTTTTAGGTTACAAACTTGAAAGAAAACTACATCCAAGGGTCAGGATCCCTCCTCACATGCTGGTAAGAGTCCAAGTACAATATTACAACGGTTTAAAAGCTCTTAATTGTAAACTGGAATGAAAACAAAAGAGAAATGCGGTGTGAGTGACGGGTTGTGGTCCTTTCTTTGCATTCTTTGGCTTTTTCTGTTGAATGTAGGCACTTGAGGACGAAATGATTGAGTCCTTGGCATTAAAATTGGCTCTAGGTTGTATCTGGTATATGGGAAGACAAGCCAAAAGTTCTTTGTGTGCTTTTTCCTCATGGTTTAGCCAGAAATGGAAAGTTTGCTTTTGTTGTTTGTCATTTTTTGCGATTCTGTCCGACTTGGTTTTCTAGGACTTGCATTGTGATTTTCCCTTGGACCCCTAGGACTTTTCTGAGCCTAGTTTAGTGACCAACCAGCTGGCCATGGTGGCAGTTGGTGGTTGGGCTTGTACTCGTACCTATTAGCCACTAAACTTAGCCCAGTTTGGTTGCTTCCTGAAATGGGTGTGGTGCTGTTTTGGCCTGCTTGCATTTGTGGGGTGTCCTGGTCAGTGGCTCCTGCTGCAATCATCCTTGACATTCTGCCACCAAACTGCAGCTTCACCTCTTAGGTAGTACACTACCTGCTCAACAATCATGTCCTCGGGGCACTTAACCATTTCCACGAGAGCTTCAATCTCACGGTGCCACTTCTCGAGCAGCTTTGGTTCACCTACCCCGTCATATGTGGGAGGGTGGAAACGAGCAATATTGATGCTAAGCTGGGTTGCATCCATCGACTTCTCGTTCCCTTTTCCCACATTTTTGAGAGCTTCAAGGAGAGCCTCTTGTTGCTCAATCATGCGAGTAACCTCATCAAGAGTCATCTCTGAAGCTTGGATCTGCGCAGGAGTTCTTTTGGGCGGCATTTTGAGCTGATAAGAATTAAAGAAACGTAAACACATGCTCAAAATTTAACACTCTTCCGCCATAAGAACACTCGGCCGAGTATACATCATACTCGGTCGAGTAAAACCAACTCGGTCGAGTATCCCCGGATACTCGGTCGAGTATCGACTCTAGAAGCGAACGTCAAAACACAAAAACAACACTCGGTCGAGTGTAACAACACTCGGCCGAGTGGACACTACTCGGTCGAGTATACGTTCATACTTGGTCGAGTTATCACAAACAGTAGCGACTGCTACTTTCCATCAAACAACACTCGGTCGAGTTCTTGGTTACTCGGCCGAGTACTCCATACTCGGTCGAGTACCTGCCCTGCTCGGCCGAGTTAAGCTATAAACAGGTTTACAGATTATAATTCCCCTATCATGCTCACTATTCCCGTAGCAAATACATAATCTTAAGGACTTAAAAGCCATGTTATGATCACATCAGCATACAATGCATATATTAAAAACTTTAATGCCACATTGTAATCATATCAGCATACAATTCATGCTTATTCGAGTTCTAACATGACAACCATTCACAACCCGTCTCATCCACCATCTCCTCCCATCACCGCATTCACAACTTTAACACATATACTTTCCACTATCAACTTTTACCAACCATCATCATCACATACATGTACATACAAAACCTAACTCTCACCACTTTTCCCATGTTACCGGGTCGAGTTAGTGAGGGCCAATTTGCGACTCCGGGACGTCTCCCGAGTCTTTGCGGTAGCTCCAAACAACTCTCCCCGGGTTCATTTTATTTAGACTCTCTAGGTTCATTAAATTCATTTATTTAGGTGCCGGAATCTTCGGCTCTGATACCACTTTGTAACACCCCCTCATACCAAGGTGCCTTACCAGGACCACCCTACCATGAAAGTGTGTTACCATCTCGGCTGCCCGAGGTTAGTACATACCAAAAGCGTACGAATCGAGCACAATTATTAAAATCTTGTGAAATGTAAAGTTTACAATATCCAAAACCAAATACTGTTTAACAAAATACAACTTCAAAGTCTTAACATTAAAGGAAAACCCACTAAGACTCGGACGGTGATGCTATGACTCGAGGTGGCAAATCTCCCAAGATAATCCCCAAGCTCTCACTAGCAAAACCTGTCAAGCCTGCTCACCATCCCCGAATGGATCACCGCAGATTCCACAAATAACAACGGGGTCAGTATTACTCAACTAATAAGACAAACAAATGCAATAATCATCTGATCATCACCAATTCCCAATCATCCAAGCTCACACAGTAACCGACTACACACCAAAGTGTGTAGCCCGCCATTACCCATCGCAACAGGTAATCCTCGCCGCCGATGGGTGACCGCAGCCGATCCCACCTAGTCCAGCTCCTCAACGAGCGACAACGATCCCCGTCCCTTAATGTGCACATCCCCTCCCATGGCGGGTTCCACGGAGGGCGAACTAGGGTGTGAAGCCACTCCCGCAAGTGACTCCACCAAAATCACAATCACATGACATCACAGTCATCTCAATCCCCTCACACCAACATCGTCACAAAAACCTCCATACTCCGATGATCACGAGACAACGATAATTACAACAACATGTCATACAAAGCACGATGGCGAGTAGGGAAACCCTACCTTAGCAATCAACAAGAAGTATGCGACACGGACAATCAAAAAGGCTCCTCTACGAAGTCTTCTCCTATACAATGATCATGCAACACGATTACACTTTGTACAATTCCCAAAATCCCCTTCCCATATAAATGTACAAAGAACCCAAAAAGGTACAAATAGTCGCGAAGATAAAACTTACCAACGGTCAACGAGAACTTATACGCAAGACTCACGACGATTATCCACACAATGACGCTACAAAATGCTTAAGAGAAGGATTAGGGAATGATTTGGGTGTGATTAGGGTAACGTAGAAATGATAAAGCTTTGAAAATGATATTAGAAACTGACGCGGAAATATAAAATACCCTAAACATTCCCTAATCAAACCGTCGAATTAACACTCCGCCAAATCGGGCACTCGGTCGAGTAAGTGCATACTCGGCCGAGTGTCCAATACTCGGTCGAGTATTCACTATACTCGGCCGAGTATTCCTCGGCAGAACCAAAATAACACACAACCATAGCACTACTCGACCGAGTAGGCTCTACTCGGTCGAGTAGTCACCAAGGAAAATCCGTAGTGTTACAAGTTTGGTATGCAAAATAAAGTGGCAACTACTCATTTAAAAACATAGGAGTTGAGTAATTAAGTCCAAATTTACACAAATGCTAAGGTTTGGCTTTTGTGTATACAAATTAAATAGGTCTATGTCTACTATTACATCTAAATGGTTTGGTGAAGATGAAAAGAACGTTAGGGCATTGTTTACCTTTGCTGCTAATAATATTTGTAGACGAGGTTGATAGTATGCTCGGACAGCAGAGTAGGGTTGGAGAGCATGAATCTATGAGGAAGATAAACAACAAGTTCATGACTCATTGGGATGGGTTGATGACAAAGCAAGGTGAAAGAATCCTTGTTCTTGTTGCAACCAATAATTTGACCTTGACGAAGCAATTACACAGAGCAACATTTGACTCAAATTCTCAAGTTGAAGCTATATTTCAAGTTGTTCACACTAAGGACAAATAAATTTACTAGTGCTTCGCAAGAGATGGTTGATGCATATGTGCCATGTTGAGCTATGGTCTTGTACGGGTGCAATTTTGTTGTCATAATATCTAGATTGTTAAGATACGAGTCTGCCTTGGTCGAATTGTCTTATTTGTTGCCGTGCCATCCAATAAATTTCATGAATTAAATAATGATTAGATAGTCTTGCGAGATGAGGATACCATATGATATTCCTCTAGTGTTACCTTTGAGGTGAACACTGGAATAATATGTACCAAAAAAAAAGAATAACACTAGAATAATTGTATACTAGAGTAACATTATAATAACAACACAATAACACTAGAATAACATCAGAATAATACTCCAATAACACACAGATAACACTACAATAACAGCAGAATAACTGGGGAAAAAAGGAGTAAAAAAATCAAAGTGACACCGGAATAATATCACAATAACACCAGAATAATAGCACAATAACATGCGGTAAAAAAAGAGTAAAAAAATCAAAGTAGTAAAAAAATCAAAGTGACACCGGAATAACATCACAATAACAGCAGAATAACAGTAGAATAACAACACATGGTAAAAAAAAAAAGAAAAAAAAAAAATCAAAGTCATAAAAAAAATCAAAGTGACAGCAGAATAAGATCACAATAACAGCGGAGTAACAATAACAGCACAATAACACGTGGTAAAAAAAAAGAAAAAAAATCAAAGTCGTAGAAAAAATCAAAGTGACAGCAGAATAACATCACAATAACAGTGGAGCAACAATAACCGCACAATAACACGTGGTAAAAAAAATAAAAATAAAAAAATAAAAAAGAGAAAAAAAATCAAAGTCGTAAAAAAAATCAAAGTAAAAAAAAAATATAATAACACGAGGTAAAAAAAATAAGAGTAAAAAAAATTAAAGTAAAAAAAAATGGTACAAAAAGAAAAAGAAAAAAAGGTAACATAATGAGAAAATTAGAGAAAAACATAAGAGAAAAAAAAAATCAAAGTAGTAAAAAAAAAAAGCACAATAACAGCATAATAACACGAGGAAAAAAAAGAGATAAAAATAATTAAAGTAAAAAAAAAAAAGAGTAACACTAGAAAAAAGAGAAAATAAGTAAATGACAGTGGTTTATATGACAAGTAAGATTAGATCTTGACTATTCATCTCTAATATAATCTAGTGGCTGAGATTTCAAAGCACAAACTCACCATAAGAAACCAAACTCACAAGATCCCAACTCTCTCTCTCTCTCTCTCTCTCTCTCTCTATATATATATATATATATATATATATACATATATATATATATATATATATACATATATATGTATATATACATATATATGTATATATACATATATATGTATATATACATATATATATATATATATGTATATATATATGAGGATTGAGGATTTGAATATATAATATCACAAGTTCTTCAATACAATATCACGAAAAATCGGACATTTGTCAAAGGAAAAAAAAAACATTGTGTGTGTGATATTTTATTGAATAAACTGTGATATTGTAACAAAATCCTCAATCCTCAAAAACATATTCTATCCTCACATGATTTCATTCCCTATATATATATATATATATATATATATATATATATATATATATATATATATATATATATATATATATATATATATATATATATATATATATATATATATAGAGAGAGAGAGAGAGAGAGAGAGAGAGAGAGAGTCAAGATCCGGTGAGAACTCCTAAATATTTGAGGATTGAGGATTTGTGAATACAATATCATAAGTTCTTCAATAAAATATTACAAAAAATCAGACCTTTGTCAAAATTTTTTTTTTTTTTTGAAAAAAAAAATTATATTTTTTTTTTTGCACAGGTGTTTTTTGTATGTGATATTTTATCGAATAACCTGTGATATTGTATTGAAGAACCTCTGATATTGTAACGCAATCCTCAATCCTCAAAAAGATAGTGTATTCTCACATGATCCCATTACTATATATATATATATAGTGTCAAGTTCTTATAAGTCTTTCATATCTTTTGAGTCCATAAGTCCCTCCCATATCCCTTAGATCATGCTTGGTGGATGCTTGAGATTGAAAGTAAGAAACACACTTAACACTAATTAATTCACTTCTCTCTCTAGTTTTAATAATACATTTACTAATTCATTATCATACACAATTAACACCACCATTTATCTTATACTTCAAAGTTTATGAAAATTTTGTTAACACTTTTCATTTGTTTTTTTCCGTTTTTTTAGACAAGTTTTCGACATTTTAGGATTTTACGAGTGTAATTCTAACAGCAAAAAGTGTAACTTTAATCTACGAAGCGGTTTTGACGGATATTATTTTGAAATTTGTAATTTTAAGGAATGTTTACGAGAATTTTGCATCTTACGAGTTTAACTTCAGTCTTTTTTTTTACTGATTTTGACGAATAATATTTAATTTTTTTGTAATTTTATCACGACTTATTGTAATTTTAGCATTTTTCGAGTGTTATTTTAACGACAAAAAGTGTTATTTTAGTCAAGGAAAGTGTAATTTCAGTCCAATGAGAGTGTTATTTTAGTCCAGGAAAGTATTTTTTTAGTCCAGGCAAATGTAATTTCAGTCCAATGAGAGTGTTATTTTAGTCCAGAAAAGCGTAATTTTAGTCTAGAAAAGTGTAATTTCAGTCCACTGAGAATGTAATTTTAGTCCATTGAAAGTGTAACATTAGTCAAATGAGAATATGGGAATATGACCAAGTCCATGAAGAGTGTAACATTAGTCCAATAATAGTAAGTGTAATTCTAGCAGAAAAAGTGTAATTTTAGCCGAAAAAAG
Source organism: Silene latifolia (assembly GCF_048544455.1). Classification (NCBI taxonomy): domain Eukaryota; kingdom Viridiplantae; phylum Streptophyta; class Magnoliopsida; order Caryophyllales; family Caryophyllaceae; genus Silene; species Silene latifolia. Next base: position 67,803,811 of record NC_133535.1, on the reverse strand, counting down.
TGTTAATCTAGCAGAAAAAAGTATAATTTTAACAAAAAAATGTAACACCCCCTCATACCAAGGTACCTTACCAGGACTACCTAAGCATGAAAGGCTGTTACCATCTCGGTTGCCCGAGGTTAGAATAGATCAAAAGCGTCCGTCCCAAACACATTTATTAGAAGTACTGTAAAGTATTAATGTTTACAACAATCCAAACCCAAACCAAAACCAATACAGTGAATACAACTGAGGACAATTACAAAATCATAGCTAGGACTCGTGACTGTGATACTACAACTGGTGATGACGACTTCCCATGACCGCCCAAGCTCATCAAATGCAATACCTGTCAAGTCTGCTCACCATCCCCGAATGGATCACCGCAGGTTTTACAAAACAACAACAACGGGGTCAGTACCACTCAATCAACATAAGACAACAAACAATACAACCAGCTGATCATCGATCTCACTCAGTAACCGACTACACACCGAAGTGTGTAGCCCTGCCAGATTACCCATCGCAACAAGTAATCCTCGCCGCCAGTGGGTGACCGCAGCCCATCCCCACCTAGTCCAGCTCATCAACGAGCGACTAACAATCCCTGTCCCTTAATGTGCACATCCCCTCCCGTGGCGGGTTCCACGGAGGGCGAACTAGGGTGTGAAGCCACTCCCGCAAGTGACTCCACCACAATCACACAAACCACAACATCACAAAATTGTCTCAACACCACAACCGTCACCACACAATCACATCACCACCGTCACCACAACACCCATAATCCGATGATCAATGAGATAACAACAAATACAACATAAATACGGTCTTAAATCAATTAACAAGAATCGAGTAGGGAAACCCTACCTTTTCGCAATCCTCTTACGCTGCAATCAATCATACAATAAGCATAACAATTACCACATCGTCACCTACAACAATGATAATCAACAATCACATAACGCACACACTATATGCAAAACCCCATTTCCCCCAAATTCATAATCAAAGACAAACCCTAGAACAATCATCAACAAGCATGGGGAATAAAGACTTACCGACGAAAGGATGAATGATTGAATGCGGTTGCTAAGATTGTCCATACATACACAGAGGAGAGATTGGGAATGATTAGAGCGTCGTAGGTTTTGATTAGGTTTACAAACCGTGTTTTAGAAACTGATTTCTCAAATTTTATAATCTCTAAAAACACTCCCATCAACCATTTGAATTAATACTCGTCGGACCGGATACTCGGTCGAGTATGATGTATACTCGGCCGAGTATCCTCTACTCGGTCGAGTATTCATCATACTCGGCCGAGTATTCCTCGGCAGAAGCCAAACAGAACATACACTTAGCACTACTCGACCGAGTAGGCTCTACTCGGTCGAGTACTTAGCTTAATAAAGTCTGTAGTGTTACAATCTTCCCCCCTTAAAAAGAACTTCGTCCCCGAAGTTCCAACCCAACCTATAAAACATGGACACCTAACACTAAGTCTACCAACAACACTTACTTCCACAACATGACTCACGGTATCATCCCAACTACAGCATAGCCTCTCGACACTAACTCCATAATATTATCGAATAACCACAATATAACGTTGCCAACCTTGTCTCACTTCCATAACACTCGAGCACTCAATCCACAAAAGAAGATCAATCATCAAAACGGAGTGTTACATTCTACCATCCTTAAAGCGAACTTCGTCCTCGAAGTTTACTCAAATACATAAACATCATCTTCCAACTGTCAAAACTATCGGACTCATAATCATTATCATACAACTGTCAACACTGTTGAAATATTCTCTCATTGCTAAACATCGAACTACTACAAGCACGGTCATGACCTTTACTCAAATCAATTAAAACAAATATCCGTCCTCTATGCTCTTTAATCAAATCAATTAAAACAAATATCCGTCCTCTATGCTACACCAACACTCTACTTCCAATAATATTACGACATGCACAATCCTCAAACGCTATTTGCCGCATCCTACTCCTCTTAAGACACATGTTACGTCCTCGTAACTCATTAGTACTAAATCCTCAGCTATACCTCTCATTATCTTCATTGCCACCACATGTGAAAGATACACGTGTATAATCTAAACACTTACTATTCCTATATCCAAGGCTCTCTTACTTAAACAGTTATCATACCTCAACTCATTTTGCACCCCATTTAACCAATACCACACAATCCTGATCATAACAAACACTCTAACTCTTCCACATTACCGCAACACGACATACCTCTCTATATAAACTATATAAAACTCGTATCGCCAAAAGCATAACTCACGATCCACACTTTTTACGTACACTCACACGAGATCCTCATCTTCTTTCCTTCATTACCGCAAAACTCATACATAACTTAACATGACACTAATTCCCCAACACTCTACACTCACTATCTCAACCCAGGATTATGAACCACCTGCATCTTTCAGGTCATTACCACACATGTTTTACGAATCACTAACCATTACCATTTCTACCAAAGCCTCATCTAGAACAAGATCAAAATTACTGTAACAACCTATCACAACTGTGTCTCATCAACAGATTATCGCTATACCATGACAACAACGAAAACATATACAACTCTCTTTCATATCATCCTCTACCCTCATTCCCAAACCGAAACTGGTAAGAAACATCAACAAACAAAACAACAGTCTACATGTCTAACCGAAACTCACCAGAAACAACAGCAACAAAACAACGATCTGTGCATAACTGGTCTGTACTTTCGAAACTCAAATCGTAACCACCCCGTATACTCCACCACAACCGGTGACGGCATCGCAACTTCGCCACCAACAGCCGCACCGCAGCGCGAAAATGCCCGCATCACAATACGAAGTACCGTGCCCGGATCACCACCCGAGGCACAACAACCACATCGATAAACATCACGCCCACATATAATTCCCACAAACACTGACTCAGTATAACTCTCCGGACAAGAAAACTTACTCAAAACCGCTTTACTCGATCATAACACAACATTTTATACGGAATAAACATACAAGAATCTCATGCACATCATTCTTACCATTTCACGGAATAAACATGTATCATCAATACACATACAATTTTAACTATCCATGTCAGATCAATCAAATTATTACCTTTTGAACCTTATTCCATTATATTGTCGTACCCAACATATATCACAAACATTCATATAACAACTTTATGACTATCACACCATACCGCTTCTCGTGAGGTCAGAACCTCACACAAACATTTATACACATCATAGCCCCATAATCACATCCAACCAGTCAATCCTGATCACGTAAGTTACCACTTGACAAAGAATACCTCTCATCCGGATTTAACCCAGGTGCCTTTCATAACATATCCTCTCATACCCACAATTATCACTCCTCCGAAAAGTGTAGCCATAACATCAGTACCCAACTTCGAGCGAATACCTCACATATCTACATCTTATACTCCCTCACAACCAAACATATTAATCACCCCCACAAAATCACCCTCATTAAAACAACTAACTTCCCTAAAGTAACATCATCCTCAACCACTAGTGACAATACTATGGCACCAACATCCTTCATGTGATCACTCTCTTACTAACACTTCGTAATATCACAATCCGTTTTCTCTCTTTGGTTATCATCCCAAATAAAGAACATCCAATCCATCAACAAGATTTACCTCAATATTCTTCCCAATACTATTCTTAATTGTCATATTACCCGATTCCCCACCAAGATTTCATATCGTGCAAATTCTCTACCCAACTTTTACTTTACTTAGTTCCTCGAAACTCCTGACTAATCATGTTGTTCTGAAACTCCTATATAACCATTAACTCAAATCCTCATGCTAGTATCATACATCTCGACGATTATTTCTTACTTTATATCACATAACTCCGGTGAACATTTTCTTAGTTTTGCTCCCCTCATTCTTTTCTTTTTACACTCGACAAAAGCAATTAACCACTCAACTCCTTATTACTTCTTACCTAACTCTTAAGTAATTTGTTTATTTCTCCCATAGCTCCACAACTCTAATTCCATTAATTCATATCAATATCTTATCATTCTTCTTATCATTTATCCTCTCTCATCTTGCTTCTCACTCACCCTTGTCACATCAAGTCTACACACTAATGGTTACTCTTCCATTAGTCGTATCTCCCTTTCGTATCTCTAGGAAACCAAAAATTTATGTCATACCGTTAATTTTCCAAAGAATTACACACTAGGCTCACCCCTTAATATTCCAACTTCCCAAACTTAGCCACTATCTACAAATCCACATCGCGACATCACTTCCTTCAAGTTCACTATATACCTCTCTTTCCTATCTTCTTACAACAACCTTCCATTACATATATCCTTAAGCAACTCTATCCTAGCTGTCTTCCTCCCTAAATCCTTACACATCCAAATATGCCACTATTCTTGTCCCATATCTCAATCTTTCATTCTCATGCTTCTTTACACTTACATCACCCTTGTCCATATACACTTACTTTTATACTACTCAACACACCGACTATATCACTCATCATATCTCACAAAACATGCTCTTTGCCTCAATTAGCTCACATTCTTCCTTTTTCTTTTTCCACTATCTCTCACATGTCTTCCTTATCCAACACATGTCCCTCATAAGCCGGCATTCCCCCTATCATAGTATTTGGTAACTTACGTATCAAGACCGTCTCACATATAAGAGAATGCGTTAAAACTCAAAACATACATGTGTATATACCCTATGACTCAAACAATGTAAAAATATAGCCACCGGCTCAAAATAAAAGTAAGAACATAGCCACCGACTCAAAGTGGCCGCCCAATGAGGTACTCGGTCGAGTACATAACATACCAGGTCGAGTACAAGGTACTCGGTCGAGTAACTATATTACTCGGTCGAGTTTCGACTCCAGAAGCAAACTCAATTGTCGCAGAAGGATTACTCGGTCGAGTATTGGGAATACTCGGCCGAGTGGACCTTACTCGGTCGAGTATGAGACTACTCGGCCGAGTTCAGGACTCCAGACGCTAAACAGTATTATCACAGAGAGATTACTCGGCCGAATATGGAACACTCGGTCGAGTACAAAAGACACTCGGCCGAGTAGGGACTACTCGGTCGAGTATCGGCGCAGATTCTCAAAGACCGTCCAGTTTTCGTAAAACAGTCATATCTCACTCGTTACTTGGTCATTTTGGGCGTGTGACCTATCGTTAAAATCGTAAGAGGACAAGCTATCACCTCAACTTGGAATTACAGCAATATCATTTCTAGAACTCGACTTATGACAGTTTTAAGACAACCCTTCCAAAATCGGTTTGTATACAAATCAAAATTTCTTAACAAAACAACTTAAACATGCATAAAGCAAACAATAACAACTCAATACTTCTAAAAACCAGTACATAGGTGAACTTTCATCATACTCACATTAGAATTAAACACGACATTCACATATGTAGACGTATGACCTTAACCACATGCTACGACCAACAACCAAACATTAACATCATCATGATTATGTAGACACATCCTACCTCACATTACATATACTCCAATTTCACATTTCGTTAGCACAATTACACAAAATTTTCCATCTATATATGACACTTCACACCCCATTTCAAAAGCCTAGCAAGTAACACATAACATGCTTCAGATTCTGTCACACACAACTACGCAATTCCTTTATCATATACCACCATGGTCAAATCCTTTCATTTCATCCAACAACTACACAAGGCTCAAGTTACAAGTATTACACACACATGACTCAAACATACAAAATTTCACCCCATGTGACCGGCTTGAGATCGTAAGGGCCTTAGTGCGACTCCGGGACGTCTCCCAAGTCTTTGCGGTAGCTCCAAACAACTCTCCCCGGGTTCATTTTATTTAGACTCCCTAAGTTCATTGGGTTCATTTGTTTTAGGTGCCGGAATCGTCGGCTCTGATACCACTTTGTAACACCCCCTCATACCAAGGTACCTTACCAGGACTACCTAAGCATGAAAGGTTGTTACCATCTCGGTTGCCCGAGGTTAGTATAGATCAAAAGCGTCCGTCCCAAACACATTTATTAGAATCTTTGTAAAGTATTAATGTTTACAACAATCCAAACCCAAACCAAAACCAATACGGTGAATACAATCGAGGACAATTACAAAATCATAGCTAGGACTCGTGATCGTGATACTACAACCGGTGATGACGACTTCCCATGACCGCCCAAGCTCATCAAATGCAATACTGTCAAGTCCGCTCACCATCCCCGAATGGATCACCGCAGGTTTTACAAAACAACAACAACGGGGTCAGTACCACTCAATCAACATAAGACAACAAACAATACAACCAGCTGATCATCGATCTCACTCAGTAACCGACTACACACCGAAGTGTGTAGCCCTGCCAGATTACCCATCGCAACAGGTAATCCTCGCCGCCGGTGGGTGACCGCAGCCCATCCCCACCTAGTCCGGCTCATCAACGAGCGACTAACAATCCCCGTCCCTTAATGTGCACATCCCCTCCCGTGGCGGGTTCCACGGAGGGCGAACTAGGGTGTGAAGCCACTCCCGCAAGTGACTCCACCACAATCACACAAACCACAACATCACAAATTGCCTCAACACCACAACCGTCACCACACAATCACATCACCACCGTCACCACAACACCCATAATCCGATGATCAGCAGATAACAACAAATACAACATAAATACAGTCTTAAATCAATTAACGAAGAATCGAGTAGGGAAACCCTACCTTTTCGCAATCCTCTTACGCCGCAATCAATCATACAATAAGCATAACAATTACCACATCGTCACCTACAACAATGATAATCAACAATCACATAACGCACACACTATATGCAAAACCCCATTTCCCCCAAATTCATAATCAAAGACAAACCCTAGAACAATCATCAACAAGCATGGGGAATAAAGACTTACCGACGAAAGGATGAATGATTGAATGCGGTTGCTAAGATTGTCCATACATACACAGAGGAGAGATTGGGAATGATTAGAGCGTCGTAGGTTTTGATTAGGTTTACAAACCGTGTTTTAGAAACTGATTTCTCAAATTTTATAATCTCTAAAAACACTCCCATCAACCGCTGAATTAATACTCGTCGACCAGGATACTCGGTCGAGTATGATGTATACTGCCGAGTATCCTCTACTCGGTCGAGTATTCATCATACTCGGCCGAGTATTCCTCGGCAGAAGCCAAACAGAACATACACTTAGCACTACTCGGCCGAGTAGGCTCTACTCGGTCGAGTACTTAGCTTAATAAAGTCTGTAGTGTTACAATCTTCCCCCCTTAAAAAGAACTTCGTCCCCGAAGTTCCAACCCAACCTATAAAACATGGACACCTAACACTAAGTCTACCAACAACACTTACTTCCACAACATGACTCACGGTATCATCCCAACTACAGCATAGCCTCTCGACACTAACTCCATAATATTATCGAATAACCACAATATAACGTTGCCAACCTTGTCTCACTTCCATAACACTCGAGCACTCAATCCACAAAAGAAGATCAATCATCAAAACGGAGTGTTACAAAAAAAGTGTAATTTTAACGGAGAAAAGTGTAATTCTAACAACAACAAAAAGTGTAATTTTAGCAGAAAAAGTGTTATTCTAGCAGAAAAAAGTATAATTTTAACAGAAAAAAGTGTAATTTTATTGAAGAAAAGTGTAATTTTAACAGAAAAAAGTGTAATTTTAATGAAGAAAATGTAATTTTAACAAAAAAAAAGTGTAATTCTAATAGAAAATAGTGTAATTCTAACAACAAAAAGTGTAATTTTAACAGAAAAAAGTGTAATTCTAACAGAAAAAAGTGTAATTCTAACAACAAAAAGTGTAATTTTAGCCGAAAAAGTGTTATTCTAGCAAAAAAAGTATAATTTTAAAAGAAAAAAGTGTAATTTTAATGAAGAAAAGTGTAATTTTAACAAAAAAAAGTGTAATTCTAACAGAAAACAGTGTAATTCTAACAAAAAAAAGTGTAATTCTAGCCGAAAAAAGTGTTATTCTAGCAGAAAAAAGTATAATTTTAACAGAAAAAAGTGTAATTCTAACAACAAAAGGTGTAATTTAGCCTAAAAAAGTGTTATTCTAGTAGAAAAAAGTGTAATTCTAACAACAAAAAGTGTAATTTTAATGGAGAAAATTGTAATTTTAACAGAAAATTGTAATTTTAACACCAATATACTCAGATTTTAGTATTTATCTTCATTTGTTGAAGATATACCAAAGAAATGATATAATTCCTCCTCCCTCATCTCATCTTTAAAAAAATGATATTAGGATCATATTTTACAACAATAACCACCACCATCCTATTTTACAAAAATAGATAAGCAATTTCAAAAAAAAATACAGAGAAAACGCAACCACACGTCCACACCCATAAACAAACACAAAAGCAAAGAAAAGAACCCCACCTCTAAAAAGTAGATCTGAAAAAGAAAAAAGCAAAGAAAAAGTCACAAGAAAAAAAAAGAAAAAAAAAACAAATGCGGCGTGAGATAAAACAACCCACCCACATCTACAACTAAAAAACAAAACAAAAATAAAACAAACTGCAAAACAACAAACCCACATTCACGTGAGATTGAAGAAAGAAGAAAAAAAAAAGAAAAAAAAGAAGACGGCGGCAGATCTGGAAAAAAGAGAAGGGGAGGGCGGTGGAAGGTCGTGGTGGAGTAGGAAGGACCGTGGGAAAGGAGGCGGCTGGTGGTGAGGTGATGTCGTGAAGTCGTGGGGGTGGATGGTGGTGATCGTGGGGGTCCTCGGGTGTGGTGTAGCGTGGTGGGCCGATGGTGGTGGAGACGAGGATGGTAGGTTGGTTGCGTTGGTGGAGGGAAATGGGGCGTGAAGGAGGGAGGCAGTGGTGGCGCGCGTTAGTGGTGGCGGTGAGGAAAGGGGAGGAAAGGAAGTCGTGGTTGGTGGTGGGGAGCATATTGGCTGTGTGCGGTCGTGGTAGGCCGATGGCGGCAGTGAGGTGCAGTGGAGGCGATGTCGGATGGTACGGTGGGTGTTGTGGGGGTGTCGTGGGTGGTGGGGGTAGCCGGTGGGTTGGGTTGGAGAGAAAAGGGAGGAAATTTTTTGATTTTTTTGTTTTTGAATTTTTTTGGATTTTGAGAGATGAGAGGTTTTTGAGATAAAATATGAGGGAAATTGTGTGGATGAGAGATAAGTAGGTGGGCGGAAAATGTATATATATTGAATTAGTGATTAATTAGTATGGGTAGTGAGAGAGTGATTTAATTAGCTTTAATTTCCTTTTTTCTTGTGTAAATCTCAGCCATCCTTTTCCCTCATCCAAGGGCTCTAAGGAGAACTTATGGACTCAAATGTAAGACATGGACTTACTTGATCTTATATATATATATATATATATATATATATATATATATATATATATATATATATATATATATATATATATATATATATATATATATATATATATATATATATATATATATATATATATATATAGGAGTGGGTTCAGTATTTAATCGAGTTACGGTACGAACCGTACGAACTACCTTAATTATATACCTTTTTTTCAGATACATTTTATTACTTTACCAGATACACTTATTATTCAGATACATTTTATAACACAAGTAGATACACTTTTTCTATACTAAAATTTTAGAGCCACTTTTACACTTTTTTAATACTAATTTTTTTGGGATACATTTTATACACTTTTGGATACACAAGTTCATACTTCCGGATACACAAGTTCATACTTCCGGATACACATTGTATTACTACCGGATACACATTGTATCCATACTTAGTACCAGATACACATGTATCCCGTAGTAATACCATGTGTATCCCGTAGTAATAACATGTGTATCTGAGCTGCTATTTTAGGTATCTACCGCTCCACTACAATCCACCACCACCAACCACCACTGCTGTTGTCACCACCATGACCACCACACCCTACCACAATGACCACCGCCATGACCACCGGGAGCCTACAAACACCATTACCACATCAACAAACTAATGAACCACCATTACCATACGTATCCGGTAGTAATATCGTACGTATCCGGGCTGGTATTTTGTGTATCCAACACCGTCGCTGCCATCACCACTGCCCCCACCACCATCACCACCACCACCCTCACCATCGTCACAACCATTGCCATGCGTATCCGGTAGTAATACCGTACGTATTCGGGCGGGTATTTTGTGTACCCACCAAACCCACCGCCACTCTAGTGACCACAACCTAACCTGCCACCAAAACCACCACCAGCCCCACCCAACACTACCACAACCACATCTACTGCCAGCACCATCACCACCACCATCCCTGAACTAACCCCGAAACCAACACCGTCCCCACCATCAATAACCCCGATAGCCACTTGAACATACATCGGCAATTACACCAAACTTCACCACCACCATCAATGCCCCTGCCACAGCCTACCGCCAGACCCCACCATTGACACCGACCACATCATTCAACACCTCGACGCTCGGCGTTTACCTACCCCTTACCCGGGCTACCACCCAAAATCAAATTCCCTTTTACTGCCATCTACCTCAACCCCGTCAAACCACATCAGATCCAGTTGACTCAATACACCTAAAAATCAATTCGACCCAATTAACCATTACCAAGCCACCTTGCATAGCTAAATATGCGAGAAAATAAGGCGCCGATAACGTCCAATAGCTTACCCATTCACAACAAGCAACGTCGTCAGAACCACAACCAGCACCACCTCGTCACTAACAGCAATGTTTCGGCACCACTGACCACCCCAACTCCCACAAGACACCGTCCTGACCACCATCTGAATCATTTTCCGCCATAAAAGACGTTTTTCGACTTTTAACTTTTCCGATTTATTCATTATAACAGTTATTTTTTCGAATTTTTACCTTATTTTTAGTAGATCTAATTAAAATTACAAAGATTTAAAAAAAATGAGAAACAGTAAAAAGAGTAATGAACAAATCGGAACACACTCTTGTATGATATTGATAGTCGATAGAAGAGCATGACGTCGAGCGAACTTGGTCGTAGTGGTTAGTCACCGGCGGCAGGGGCATTGGCTACTGGGTAGGAGAGGGAGGAGAGTGTATCGCAGAATGAGTGATCTCCGACCGAACAATACCTTTTTTGATTTGAAATGTTTCGACAACATCCACAATGTCCTTATTTTTCATCAATTATAAAACATTTTTGGTAGATCTGGAAATTAAGTATCGATTTTTTTTCTATTTGGTTGTCGTATGAGGGAGATAGGTGCATAACGGGGTAGAGTGGAAGTCAAGTGGTCGATGCCATTGTATGGTAGGTCGGAGGGAGTGTCGGCGTTCGATGGTGGCAGCAACCGGAGGGAGTGCGCCATTTTCGATATGTATGAGAGACAGAAAGTGTTTGGAGGAGAGTTAATGTGAGGAGCAGAGGTTAGAATGAGTTGTTAGCGCGCGTTAGTTTTAGGTGATTTAAGTCAATTCGTACGGTTCACACCCTAATTTAGTTCGCACGGGATCCTGATTCTATATATATATATATATATATAGAATTAGGATCACATGAGTCCGCTCTATATTTTTGAGTCCTGTGAGTTCACTTATGTATCACACGTTATACATAAAAGTATCACGTTTTTTTTTTAAAAAAAAAAAAAAAAGATTTAAGATGTGATATTGTTTAGTATAATATGTGATATTGTATCTGAGTCTGTGAGTCCAGTAAAAGAGTATCACAAGTTATACAAAACAATATCACATGTGTCATAAAACAATATCACGTGTTATACTATAGAATATCACACAACTGAACCTAACTCCGCCTTTCACCATCTTCTCTTTTACCTGATCTTTTAAGGTACTTCTTTGACTTGAAAACTCTTTAGCTAATAATGAACCCGGAATCGTGTAGCCTTAACTGGTAAATACATTTGAGTGTGGATTATCAAGATTTTACCTGTTTGATGACCATAGATCCCCCGAAACGCTTGACAATGTAGGCGAAATTCATTAAGCCTCCGTCCACGGCTTGGCAATATAGACGAAATTCATTAATGCACTTGTTTATTCATGTCTGCCTGTCTATGCAACATTTTCACGGCACACTTCAGGATATCACGCAATGATGTCCTCTCATCCCTTTATTTATGTACTGTCACCCTTTCATTTTGCTTTTATTTCTGGTCATATTATGTTGAGTCATCATGCCCAATCATTGTCCACATTACCATTGGTTTCTCATCTAGTCGCCAATAAACTCTAGACTATAATGAATTGGATCTTTTAATACAAGGAGTCAATGCCTCATATTCCTGATGTTGAAACATAATGCAATAATGCAAAACGCCTCAGTGGACCGTCTCTGCTTCTTGTATTATGGAACAGCTGCTAGACGATGCAATTCTTAACATAATAACATAGAGCATCACTCCGATTAAGTAGCAGATCTATTATAGTAGTTTTCATTATTCGTGATATTCTTTTTTTTGAGAGAATTATTCATGATATTCTTGTGTACAGTGTGTGATACATAAGTGGACTCATGGGACTCAAAAATATAGGTGGACTCACCCGATCTTGCCTCTCTCTCTCTCTCTCTCTCTCTCTCTATATATATATATATATATATATATATATATATATATATATATATATATATATATATATATATATATATATATATATATATATATATATATATATATATATAAGCGGGATCCGGTGAGTTTGCCACTTTTCGTGAGTTACCCCCGCAGATATATACAATTGATGTAACAAATATACCTGCTCACACAAAACATTTCATCGCACTTTCTCTCTACTTTTTTTCTCCTTTCTCTCTCTTTACAAACACAACAAATTCATCAATTCAATCAAAATCATCCAGATTCATCAACAAATTCATCAATTCTTCCCAATTTCTTTTGTAATTTCAATCGTCTACACCAAATTCATTCACAAATTTAATTATTTTAATTGATACGTACGATCAATTTTTTCTCCAATTAATGATGAAATTTCGGAAAAACCCTAATATAAAAAATCAAATCCGATTTTTGTGTTTAATTTTCCGTGAATTTCAGTAAAAGCAGGATGAGAATAACAAATACTCGTCAGATTTCTGTCTTTTTGCGAATTCATGATTAATAACATTACTAAAGAACAAATTCAACAGAAAATTTGTTGATTACAACAAATTCTGATAAGATTTCATTATTTTTGGTAATTTGCAGGTGGAATGACGACGTTGAACAGGGATAACTGATGCTCCATGGAATAATTGACGTCGTGTAATAAAATAACTGATGTTGTATGATTGAATAATTACGTTACTATAATAAAATAACTTTTTTATTAAGAATAATGTTCTCCGGTATGTGTAGTTATTTTAATGTAGAAACTCAGTTATTGTAATGTAGGAACTCGGTTATTGTAATGTAGAAACTCAGTTATTGTAATGTAGAAACTCAGGTATTGTAATGTAGAAACTCTGGTATTTGTAATTATTGTAATGCGAAAACTCTGTTATTGTAATGAATAAAGTCAGTTATTCTATATGTGATTCAGTTATTCACTCGTGAGTTATAGTTATTTTACAATTCATTTATTTTACAATCCAGTTACTTCTTGGGTGTTATGTTAAGTTATATTTTGCTTTTTGGTGATTTGCAGGTTGAGTCACGATATACGCGGATAATTGACGTTCAATGGAAAAATTGATGTATATAGTTGGTCATTTTTTGTTAGCTTTCATCTTGTTTAATTGATTAACTTAGTTAGTGTAATGTAGAAAAACTCCGTTATTGTAATGTAGAAAGTCTGATATTTGTAGTTATTCCAATGTAGAAACTCAATTATTGTAATGTAAAAACTCAGTTATTATAATGTAAAACTTCGGTATTTGTAATTATTGTAATGCAGAAACTCGGTTATTGTAATGAGTAAATTGTGTTATTGTATTGAGATGAAACTCAAATATAATCAAATTTCTATCTTGTGTTTGTTTTCATGTTGTTTAATTGAATAACTAGTTATTTTCATTCAATCAATAATTGAGATTGGTTAATGGAATAGCAAAATCATAAAAATGAAATAATAATAATATATATAACAAGGTTAAAAAAAATCACTTAGTTTCATTATATAACTTTCCAACACATTACATTTAAACATCTCCAATAAGTTATAACTAAGCACCAGTAACATTACATCTAAGCATTTCAAATAATACATCAAACAGTGGTAACATCACAAATATTACATATATTTATCTCCGATACTAGGTCTAAAAGTGTTTCCTCAAACGAAAATCGCGTCTTGTCGTTGTTTTCACCATATTTCCACCAGTATTTCTTCCCGGCGAGAACAATATTTTGCCTATTGATGAGGGCTGAGTCCGCAGAAAACAAAAGCTCACTGAAATATCTAAAAGCAAAAAAATGGGGTAAGTTATAAATAATTATGAAACTATAAGCAAATTATATAAGACCACAACAATAACTCCAAATTGAAATAACTAAGTTAAAACAATACAATAATTGATATGTAATATTACTATAACCAACTCAAACAAATTATATTAAAAGGAATCATCTTACAACAACTCTAATTTGAAATAAGTAAGTTGACAGGGCTGTCGTATACCTATCAAAAATAACTAACTAAACTAACTATATAGCTAGGGAAGTCAGGTCGATCTCCTCAGGGAGGCAAGATATCTGTAAAAGTCTGTCTATTTGGTCACAAAATGGGGGGGGGGGGGGTGTTTAAATTGATTTTCTAAACTAATTGGTTTAAAGGAAGAGAGATAAAGAAAGAGCAATTAAGGTAGAAAATGAGTTTAAACTATCAATAGAGAGGGGACATGTCAGGAGTTTGGTTCACTACGGCAGTCCAGTGACTCAACTGTAAACAACTTAGATAAATTACTGCGAGACGGATATGGAAATGTCCTTCCGGTCCACTTTCTATCCTAAACTTCCACTAACTTAACTTCCGTCCTCGTCAATGTAGTCTACTGTTCATAGCAGGTCTATTTAGTCCAATCTTCCGATCGAGGATTAAATTTAACCAGATTAAAAGGTGACTCAGAAGCCTGCACTCAACTAAGCCGATAAATACAGTTATATTGCTATGGCAGAATCTCACAATTAATTCATCTAACTTATTCACTACATCGTCACATTTCTACCGTAGATCCCCTAATCCCAACATGAAATAGATTTAGCTACTCATATCACTATTAATACTATCAATACTAACAGCAAACTAATAACCAACATTCAACATGATAAAACAATAATAAAAATGCATAAAAGGTAATTAGGGCAGAAATTATATGAAGCAAAACAAGTAATTAAAGTGAACAAATGAAAGATTAATATTAAAGATGGAGAAAGAGATTACAATCGCAAGAATCCGGCGTAAATAACCAGCAAATCCGAGCGAAATAACCTCGAAAATAAAGTTACAGTGAAGAAGAAAAGAGAACGCAGTCTTGGAAAATGATAGATGATAAAAGATGAATAAAAGATGATAATAACCTAGTTAACGTAAGCTTAAATAGAAAATAAACTAAGTTCAATAACTAAAACAAGTTTACGGGCTAATTAAAGCCCACGAAAACCAAAACCACTCGATCGAGTAAAACTCCAGATAAGTTACTCGATCGAACATAAATGTTACTCGATCGAGTAACTCCACTTTCCAGCACTTCTTGATCGAGTATAAATCCACTCGATCGATCAACCCAGGCTATAAAAACCACTCGATCGAGTATAAAACTACTCGATCGAGTATAAAACTACTCGATCGAGTATTCTTCCTTCAAATCAGCCCAATCTCGTGCCCGACTGCCTCGTAAACCGTGCCTTCACGCTTCCCAATGCAGGAACTCACTCCGGAAAATCCCGTCTCCTCAAAATGCACGCAAAAAGGACGAAAAATGGTACGATTCCACTACTTTCGTTTTCATTTCTACAAAACGGACAAAACGAACCAAAGTAGCCAATTCGGGGGCAAAATGCAATATAAACAGTATGAAAGTACATAAAAATACGTGAAAAAATAGGCTAAAAAGACTATATAAAATGCACGTATCAAATCTCCCCAAACCGAACCTTTACTCGTCCTCGAGTAAACTAAAATGCAACTAATAGAACAGAAATGAAAACTCAGAGCTAGCTTAACTTGTCTACTTGAACCAATTTAATGCAACAAAAATTAACACTCATAGCTAAACAGTCAATACGCAAACGAGTTCTAAGCTGTTCAGAAATATAGCCAATCTATCGACCTTGCAAGACCAACAAAATCGGACTCTCACGTGGTCACTCTTCTCTCATGAAGCAAAGGGTGAATGTTATATGTAAAAGAGAGAAGGAGAAACAATCACTCACCTAACTGCGACCTACATAGCATGCATGCAACAAAAATGAAAGACGATTCAAGTACTAATGCACACACTTCAACCAATAATGTCTGTCACAGCCGAGGGCTTACAAATAATATGGGAATAGTGAGGTTTAGGTGAGAAAAGGCAAAACAAGTTATGGTAATGTGGAGGTAAAAGCGTCAAGCTAGTTCCTAACAGGACCATATAAGACCGTTCAATTCTCAACTGACTGAAAAATAAAGTACAAGTGCCCTTCATTTGGCACACAACTCACTAATCTCCTCAAAAATATGGGATAGAACGGAGGAGTGAGACCGTCATAAGATAAAAATGAATACAGACGGACTCAAAATTAACCAGCTCAAATTTTTGAAACTTTCTTCTTCCTGGTCTTCACTGTACACGTGATTCCTTTTTTTTTTTTTTTCAATTTTTCAATTTTTTTCTTTTTTCTTTTTCTTTTTCTTTTCACGTTTTTCTCATCCTTTTTTTTCAATTTCCTTTTTTTTTTCCTTCCTCTATTTACACCAACTCCAATCAAATGATACGGGCCAAACTGCAGACGGAAAATCATACCACAAAAGGACATACTAAACTAGCTTGACTAGGCAGGCTCAGTTTGGGATGTAGCTAATGGGTCAAAAAGGCAAGTTTTGGCTTAAGTGAAGCTAAATGGGTGAAAAATATAAGGAAAAAGGAAAAACTGCAAGCACCTCCCTGCATGTGACACCGACCACAAACTCGAATGTGTGCATTTTACAAGAAATCGAATGTCATAAAAGTGCAAAAATGATGAACATGCTATGCTAGGAGCACTACTCTCAATTCCTAATGAACTGGTCATGAATGTCACCAGTTATGGGCTCTAAACCTCATAAATTGTAGAGTAGGTTGCCAAGTTATCAGGTCAAGTCTAAACAGTCAGCTATATTTGAACAAAAACTCGTAGACTATGCGTATGACAAAGCTAATAACTATCAACAAAAGTGCAAGGCTCCAGTAAAAATGACAAGTTATAGTGCAGTTTCATCACGGAAATCTACCGTTCCGACTCAACCTATATGCAAAAATAAACGTGAGTATTTTTGAATTTTTTAAATTTTCTAATTTTTTTGGTTTTTTTTTTTTTGATTTTTAATGAAATAAATAAACAATGCAAGCTGAAATAAATAAACGTGAATGCAAAACAAATGCAAATGCAGACTCAAAAGGATGCAATACCCTCCCCAAACCAAAATGTACAACGCCCTCGTTGTCCTCCACCATACACCAGCAGATATATACAGGGGAATGAGAATATACAACCAATAAAGAATAAAAATAATAAAATAAATAGTAGACAAAAATAAAAGAGTGAGAAGGACATACAAAACATGAACTTCACCAAACCAGCCAGAAAACTGGGGAAGTGAGTAGATCCGTAGCTACTCGTCAGCCTCCTCGTCGATGTCGCGCACGTCCTCTACCGTCACCCTGAAGTTCGGGTCTACCTCTTGCTCTCTTCTCCTCCTCTGCTCAGCTCGAGCTCTCTCTGCCGCCGCCGCCGGGTCCTCGTCCTCGTCCTCCTCCTCATCCTCAGCAGACTCCGGGTACCCCTCAGCTGGGTACCGGTAAAAGGAAGGGTGTGGGCAACCCTCTGGGATCGGATGGTGTTGACTCATGTGATACTCGTATAGAGGGAACAAAGTCAAAGCTAAGTCCCGCTCTATACGAGCCTATCTCTCTGCAATCTCAACTAACAAACCGTCACGGCGCCCTTGGTCCATGACCGAGGACGCCTCAAAGGGTGGTGGAGGTACAAAATTAGCCGGTAGGACCGGCTGTGTTTGTGTCTGGTCAGCGGGTGCGGAGGTAGGAGTGGGGGTAGGGATCGGGGTAGGTGTAAGAGTGGCCGTGGAAGGCTGGCCGCTCCCAGAAGGTGTGGATCCCTCTCCGGTCTCAAGTCTACGCCGCTTCTTAGCGGCGGGTAAAGTGGTAGGTGGTCGGACCTGGAGGTGGTAGTCAGGCAATGGTGGAAGTCGGGCGCCCCTCGCGACAGTAGGAAAAGGAGCTAGATGGGGGAGAGTGGTGCAAGGTAAGTCCACGGACAAGGAACCGTCTATCTTCCATGTCCGGTAGTCTGTGGTCAGCCAATGCTGAGAATGCATGACATCTAGGCTCATATACCTCTCTCCCAGGAGGTACGGTAAGTCACGAGGCCAGACAGGGAAAAGAGAACGGGCAAGAATGGTGGCTATGCCACCGCAGACAATAGATCACGTGACCTTCTCCCCCTGGGCCTGCAAGTACTGGACGGTCAGATAGGCAATGTTGAGGGTAAAACGACCCTCACAGTCAATGTTCAGGTCATCGCCTAAGATGGAGAGCTCGTTGTTCTTGATGTTTTTTGGCTCCCTACGGCCAAAAATGGTGCTCCCCATCAGTCGAAGAAAGTAACGGGCAGGGGGAAGGTGGATCTGTGCGAGCTTTCGCTCGGGAAAGGTGGTCTGGGCCAAGGTCCGCCAAAGCTGATGAATGACCTTCCTTGGGACATTAGTGTCGCCCGTAAAGGAAAGGCCAAGTCTGGTACCAAACTCCTCCAAAGTCATCGAAAAAGTCCGGTTGAACAACCGGAAAGACTCGGAAAGACTAGTGGGGACAGCGTCGTGTGCCCCGGAGGAGAAGGTGAAGGAGCTGAGGAACTCAAGACTCAGCTCCAGAAAGGTGTGGCCACTCATAGTGATGAGTCCGGCCATCCCTGTGCCCCGTAAAAGCTCACAAACCCACTCGTATAAGCCGCGTCTCTCAAGTGCCGGCTGCTCTAAGAACCGGGTAGGGAAAAACTCACAGCCAACTAAGTGATAAAACCTCTTACGATGTACACCATTAACGAAAATTACCTGCGGGTACTCGGGGTGGGAGTCGAGGGAGTCGTCCCCTCGGACAGTGACCGTGCCGGAAGGAGCAGCATAAGTACTAGGAGCTGGCGTAGCACGAGCATGTCCACGACCTCGGCCCTGGCCTCTAGAACCTGAGGTAGAAGCCCGTCCAGTGACGGTGTGAGGAACTAGAGCCGCCCGTAAAGCAGCTGCAACTGCAGGTGAGTCCGCCACATGTGTGCTCACCGTGGCTGAAGTAGAGGTTGTGGCTGCTGTGACCACCACCGAGGAAGAAAGACTAGCAGCAGTGCTAGTAGGCGTAAAAACTGTACCAGCAACAGAGACCAAGAACACAGGGGCTGCGGTACTAACAGAAGTGGAGGCGGTGGTGACAGTAGGGACCACCGTCTCAGACAAGGATGGACTAGAAGTCGAGCTAGTGGAGGGAAGAGAGCTAGAATCCATCCTGAATAAAAAGGGTAGGAGAATTTGATAAGAAAAAGCATGAAAACAGCATGATAATTCCCCTAATCAGTCGAAAACAAATTGACTTACAGCACAAAAATTCCCAATTTTCCTCAAACATTTCGAATAACAGCGAGTAAGCAGCGATAGGGGCAGGGTAGCAGGCATCAATGGCAGCAATTAAGCAACAACTGAAGTAAATTAAGCAATGACAGCATGAAAACCCAGTTAACAGTCGAAAATTTCGACTAAAAATCACCCCTAATCGCGAATTTCGCGCACAAATCGACTTAGGCAAGTAAATATCAATGAGGATACGGGATTAAGCATCAAGCAAGAAAGACTAAGCATTGAATCAAAATTATGGTCGATAATTTCGACCAAAAACAGAAAATCGAAACCTAGGTCCTAATTCACTTCATAAAATGCAAAACAAGTAAAATTTAAATGCAAAGAAGTGTAAGGATCACTTACTTGATGATTAAGAACCTACAAATTGCAATTAATCGGCAAGAAACAAACAACAATGACGATTTGTAATCGAAAAACCGCGGAACCCTAATACCCTTAATAGACCGTGTAAAACAACGAAAATCAGAGGCAAAGTTGAGGGCTTTTGACGATTAATTAGCAATAAGCATGATGTGACCATTATTTGAGCATATTTAGTCCCCGAATTAGCCTTGTTCCCATGCTTTTTAGTGCATATTTGGGTCATTTATTGTCTTTAGTTCTTTGTTTTGCATATTCTTTGAGATTTTGATCCATTGGTAGGAAAGGAGTGCAAACCTTGAATTTTCATGGCAAAATGGAGCTAAATTGATTGAATTCAATGACCAAGCATCAAAGAGAAGACAAGACTAAAAGGTCTTTGTACATATTATAGTAGTTGGGCAATGATGAGAAAAGATCCTTGTATCTCCAATGAAATCCCCAAGGATTGTATGAAGAAGAAGGGAAGAAGCTGATCAAGAATGCGAGCGGATTGCCTTCTGGACGCTCGTCCAGCACAAGGAATCCGACCGTCTTCCTCAAAGGGACGCTCGTCCAAAACCACCAAAATCCGCCCGTCCACCCCACAAATCCGCTCGTCCAAAAGACCCACAATCCGCTCGTCCCGTGCCTTGGACGCTCGGATTGTGGGACAGCTATTCCGTCTTCTACTTGTTCTATGAAGGATGCGCATACCTCGGGAAAGACTAGCAAAAAGGAGACTCGCATATTTTTCTGAGAGGAGCGATTCCTCAAGGACTTAATCGTCATTTAAGCCCTTAGTAAACCCTAATTTGTGTATCTAATCCCCACTATAAATACCCCATTAGTCTAATTAGATTATCATGTTCTTCTTATCAATCTCTAGTGTAGTTTATATTAATCTAATCTCTCTTTAATCTTGTAATCAACTTTTAATCAAGCCTTAATACAAATCTCATTTCCTTAATCTCTCTTTTGTTCATCTTTCATTTTGGGTAATTGAAGATTATTTGGGTTATTATTGGGAGATTGACAACCTTCCAATCAATCATCAAGTACTTCTATTATTCTTTCCTTTATTATTGGAATCATTAGTAGGTATAATTCTCTTCATCCCTTTTTAATTATTGTTAATTATCTTCATTTATTCATCATGTTTTACTTTGTTGGTATGATTGACAACCTTGCTAGCATGTTCAACATGATAATGAGTGAGTAGTTTCCTTAGCTAGGGTTAATGGGTAATTAGGGGAAACCAACATGGGTGATGATTCATGCTTAAATTAATATGTTTTCATAGTTTATTTGCTTGCTTGTTGTGATCTCAACTTATGCACATGTTATGTTTGATGAAATGCGAGCCTATGAATCCTTGCATTTTTTACTCATCACCTATCTTTTCAATGAGACTTGTAAGACATAAACCAACTCGAGTCTCATTAGACCATGCATATAGTTGAGTAGGGAAGATTAAGTCGACTTGTAGGTGTTGTACAATCTAATCGATTCGGCTCCGGGACCCAAACTTTCCTAGGATTGTAAGATATAAACCAACTCGATCCATCACAACAATAATTGCTTACTTATAATTTGAGAATATGTTTGTATGATCCATTCCCATGAATCCCCTATGACCCCATGACACCTTAGTACCTTTTATCAATTGTTTACATCCATTTTTAATCATCTTGCTTGTTTACTTTCATTGCTATTTAGTTTAGTGATCTTCTATTTCAAACCCCAAATTGTGACACCCCTAGACACCGCTACTTGCAATTGAAAATATCACTTCAATACCCGTCCCTTGGGATCCGACCTTCACTTGCCTCTTTACTAATAGTAGAGTTGTTTGTGGAGTTATAAATATTGTTTTGGTGTAGGTGCTCCTAACGACAAGTACCGAAAACTATACCTCTCAAGAGGGCTCGACCAAAAATGGCGCCGTTGCCGGGGACAGTGTTAACTTGATTTAGATTTTCTTAGATTGTTATTAGTTGTGTCTTTCTTTGCCTTGGGGAAGTAAAACTCCTCAAGGTTTGTTCTAATTATTTTCAAGTTGTTTGATATTTTGCATGTCTAGAAGATCACAAGGTAACTCGTTACCCTTTCATCACGAAATTGAAAGGACTTTGACAAACAATAGAAGACTTGCTAGAATAACTTTGAGAGGTATTGGTGAGGTTGTAGATATTCAACCAAACGCTATTGAGTTCGTCAACCCTTTTGCAAGAGAAGGTGAGGAGAACCCAACACAAAATCAACCCACAATGCCTAAATTTTCATCACATTCCATACCAACCGAGGAGAACCTACCCAATGGTACTCCCACACCACAACACTTAACCGGAAATTTCATTGCCAAATCCGCATTTATCCAATTAGTCGAAAGAAGCCAGTTTGGGGGGATGCCTAGTGAAGACCCTCACTCTCACATGGAGACTTTTCGTGACTATTGTGATGCGATTTCTCAAACCGGTGTAACTCAAGACCAAATTCGATGGGTCTTATTTCTTTTTTTCTCTAAATGGCACCGCAAAACAATGGTTGAAAGGCCTTGATAAGGCTACTCTCGGAATTGACTCTTGGAAGAAATAGGCTCTAGCTTTCTACAAAAAGTTCTACCCACCGGAAAAGACTAACATGCTAAGAGCTCAAATTACGGGCTTTAAGCAAAGAGATGAAGAATCCTTGTATGAAGCTTGGGAGCGATTCAAGGGAATTTGTCGCTCATGTCCTCATCATGGACTTAGCGAGTGGTTCTTGGTACAACAATTTTGGAATGGTCTTTATGAAGACTCAAGAAACATTCTCAACATGGGATCAAATTGTATGTTCACCAAAGTTGACGATAATCAAAATTGGAACAAGATTGAGGAAATGGCGGTCCATAATTCACAATATAGTAGACCTCGTAAGGTTACTAGAGGAAGAAATCATGAAGTGGACTCTATTACTCAATTGAGTGCTCAACATAGTGCTCACATTGATACCATCAATTCGAAGTTCGAAAAAGCTATGGCTAGACTTGAAGAAGCCTCAAAATCACCAAAGCATCATGTTAATGCCATGACGACATCTTCATCAATCCCAAGTGGGATATGTGAGAATTATGGAACTTTGGGACATGACCAAAGTGAATGTAGGGGAACAAATGAACAAGTGAATGCTTTTCAAGCATACAAGAGTGGTACCCCTTATTCAAATTATTACAATGAAAACACCAAATTCCACTTAAATCTCTCATACAAAAGCCAAAATGTTCAAAATCCTCAACCAACATACACCCCACCTCCCATGAGAAACCAAAATCAAAGACCCTTTTTCAACCAAAACCAAGGTTATCAAAATCAAACTCCATACAATCAACAAAATGACCAAGGTTTTGATGTTCAAAAAGCGGTCCTCCAAATGCAAAAGAATCAACAAGAGTTTTTCACTCAAATGCAAAAGGATAGTCAAGCAAAGGAAATCACCATCAACAACATCCTAGCCCACACCAAAATGTTGGAAACCCAATTGACTCAACTAGCATCTTCAAGCTCACAAAGACAAAAGGGGCAATTACCACCTCAAAGTAATCCCCCGAGATATAAAACGGTTAGTGCCATTCACTTGAGGAGTGGTACGAGGTATGAAGCACCAAAGAAGCAAGTTGAGGATGAAGTTGTGGAAGCTAGTGACAAAGAAGAAGTTGTGCAAAACTCCAAAGATGGAGAACTATCAAAAGAAGAAGTTTCAAAGAAAAGTGAAGACAAGACCAAGGAGAAGGAACCCATTGTGATTAGACTTCCTTTTCCAAGTCGTCAAGCTAAGCCCAAATTTGATGACCAACTTGGAAAATTTATGGAAATTGTGAAGAATTTGGAAGTATCGATTCCTTTCACGGAATTAATCAATCACGCGCCGGCCTATGAAAAGTACATGAAAGACATCCTTACGAAAAAGAAGTCGATCCGGAAGCTTGAAACTATCGCCTTCACTAAGGTGAGTAGTGCAATCCTTCAACGGAGTTCACCTCCGAAACCTAAAGATCCGGGAAGCTTATCAATACCGTGTACCATTGGCGACACAACGATTAACAAAGCCCTATGTGATCTAGGGGCTAGTGTGAGTGTTATGCCGTATTCGGTGAGTAAAAGGTTAGGGATGGGAGAGCTTAAATGTACCAATATCACACTCCAAATGGCCGATAGATCGACGAAGACACCATTATGGATATGGGAAGATAATCCCGTAAGAGTTGGGAAATTTTTCATCCCGGTGGACTTTGTCAATGTTGACATGGAAGAAGACTCTAATATTCCAATCATTCTAGGTAGACCTTTCTTGCACACCGCGGGTGCGGTGATAGATGTGAAGCATGGAGAGCTCACTCTAGAGGTGGGAGATGAGAGCATAACTTTCAATCTTGACAAGACCATGAGAGCTCCTTGTTTGCATGAACCATGTTTTATGGTTGATCATTATAGCCGAAAGGATGATAGGAAGAAGTTGAAATTCCAATGGAAAAAGAAAGTTGATGATGCTCCATCAAACGAGCAAGAGAATAGCAACAAAGAGAGCTTGAAAAGCTCACCCATGACAAGTGAAGAGGATGGCCTCATTGGCCAAAACAAGAAAGAAGGAGAGTTGTCTCTATCAACTCAAGAGATTTTTAATGATCAAGTAGACGAAGTTTGCGGTCTTTCGGACGATGAGTTTGAAGGGATTTTCAATCCCTACATTGGTAATGCTATCGATCAAGACCAACATGAAGGACAACAAGTGCAAAGATCTATTGAGGATCTTTATCATGATAATGAACAAGCTTTTGACTACTTCTTCAAGCTGTTGAGTAACATCAACAACACCTTGAACATGCCCCCATGACATCTCACTAAGGATGAGAGTTTGGTGGAGTCCTCTCCAAACCACCATTTGTAAATATTTCTAACTCCCTAACTTGCATTTTAATTCTTACATTGCATTTTTGTCATTTTTGGATTTTTGTGCCTTGATCAAGATATTCATCATTTTTTAGAGAAGTGAGGGAGGGACTAATGATTTTATTGATGTGTAGTGCTTTAACTTAGTGCAGGGATAGCAATTGCCCAGGCTATTCATGCCTTTGTAGTGCCCCTACAATGAAGAACACGGGATTTGTAGAATGAAAATGACACGGGATATGCAAGTGCACGGATGGACATGAATCCGGGTAGACCGGGAGGAATCCGAGCGGCTTCTCGGTAATCCGCTCGTCTTATAGAAATATGAGCGTCTGTGGAGGATTCCGTCCGTCCAAATGAGCTGCAAAATGAAAAAAATTGGTCTATAAGAGAATCCGAGCGTCCTAGCTGAGAAGACGCTCGTCTGAAACTGACCGCTCGTCTTTGCAGAAAGACGCTCGTCTTTTTTTCAGTGCTGATTAAGAAAAGTTCCTGTAAGAGAATCCGCTCGTCTTTGAGGAAAGCCGCTCGTCCTGAATTGCAGAATCCGCTCGTCTTCACTGAAAGACGCTCGTCTTTAGGCGAGTTTTCCTGAAGCCAATTTGAGCAGAATCCGAGCGTCCCGACGGGAATCCGCTCGTCTTCCCCTGCAGTTTTGAATTTTTCGGGTGTTTTAATACCCCTTCCCACATTCATTTCATTCATTCATTCATTCAAACACTACCCATAAACCCCAAAACCCTCATCCTCTCCATCACCAAAAACAAAATTTCCTCAACCAAATTCAACAAAATCAAATGCAAACTTCCTTACAACAACAATCAATCACTCCTTTTGCAACAATAATCAATCCAAGCACCAAAATCTTCAACCTTTGAGTCGATTTTTGAAATACAAAGACAAATCCTTTTATCTTAAATCGATTTGGGTAAAATTAGAAATTGAAGATTTTCAATCTTTTCTTGGTATAAACAACAATGGCAAGAACAAAAGGATCAACAAAGGCACTCAAGGCAAAGACACTTTCGAAAAGGCAACAAAGCCTTCAAGCAAAGAAAGCTTCAATGGCTATGGTGGTTTCTAGTGCAAACTTGGAAGTTCAACAACAACAAGATCCTCCCTTGTAAGCAACATCAACAACTCCGGAAATCGCTCAATTACCCAACTATCCGGAGGTAATTTTCATTTCTAAGTCCCATAGGGATACATTTGCCAAGTATGCTAAGAAAGCCATTTTGCCCACCGAATTCATTTGTGAATATGCCTTGAACAAATTGGGTGTCCTTGAACAAACAAAAGCCTTCTTTGATGCCATAGGTTTGGGTAAATTGTTTACTACAAGAAAATTGACATACCCCTCCCTTACCTTGGAATTCTTAAGTTCATTGAAAGTGACTAAGGTAGAGACTAGAGAATACATCGAGTTTCGTCTTGCCAATGTGAATAGGCGCATCACCTTTGATGTTTTGAGTAAGGTATTAGGCCTTAGTGATACACCATATTATCACAAGATGCCCGAAAAGTATGACCCCGCTCCTCTTTGGGAGGCGATTTCTGGGAAGAAATTTGTGAGCTTTCATGATTGTCGCGCTCTATTAGTCCACCATCCGGGCATTAGAGTGTGGCACAAGGTCATCGAGAATACTATAATAGCGAGAAAAGGCACTAATCACTTTACAAAGCTCGATTGTGTTCTACTTGAGTCGGCCTTAAATGTCGGAAGGGAATTCACTAAGCCCTATAATGCTCTAAGGCTTTTGATGGAAAGATGGCTTAATGTTGATTGTGGCAAGGAAGGCACCGCTCATATTGTAAATGGAGGTCTAGTTACTCTCTTGGCCAAGCACTTTGACGCAAATTTCAACAAGGATAACACCTATGTGGCGATCAAAGGGGGTCATCTCATTGACATGGATGCCATGATTTACAAGTACAAATGGGCCAAGCATAACTCTCTTGACACCAACTATGGGTGGCTAACCAATGATGCTAGATCTTTCACTTTGCCTTCTAAGATATGCCGATTAAGTTCTCATCGAACAAACTACCTTCTTCCACTCTCCAAGGGCGCCGAGTACATCATCCGTCAACAAAGGGGCAAGATTGAAGAGCCCTCCTCCTCCATTGTCACACCACCCTACCCATTCAAATATCAAGAGTTCAAACCCAAAGATGTTTATGTGGGCAATGATTACATGACTCTCCTCATGAGAGAGATGCATAAACAAGCTTATAATGATCGAGTAGATGCATACTTGGCCCAATATCCACCCCTCCTTCATTTAGCTAGGCAAGGACTACTTGACCCATCATGTCCTTTGCCTAGTTGGGCGGATATGGAAGTCTTCTTTCCAAGCACATCTAGGAGTGAAAGACTGGGTGAAGATGAGAATGTCAATGATGAGGTTGTTGATGATGAGGGCGTTGATGAAGAGGTAGATGAAGAAGAAGAGGCTAATGAAAATGATGAAGGAAGTGAGCAAGATCAAGGAAGTGAAGATGAGAGTGGAGATGAGTCCGTTTCTATGGAGGAAAATGATGACAATGATGATATGGTGGAGGACTAGCAAACTTTGGAGGCTCCTACCCTCTTGAGGTTTGTCTACTTCTTTCTTTGTTTTATTTATTTTTATCTTGATCATAGTTTGGAGATTCCTAGTAACATGAGGACTAACACCTCGGCCCCATTGAGGTGTTCTTTTTATTGTTCCCATTTGAAAAATCCAAAATGACAATATATAGTTTCATGCATTGCATCTTGTGTGCATGAACTACCCCAAATTTTAAGACATTAGAAATAATGTCTATCTTGGTTTGGGGAAGTACATGCATACGCAACGGGAGTTAATCTAAATTACGCTCTCCGTCATAAACAAAAACCCATGCATCATGTAGTATAGATTAGTATAGCTTGCATTTAGTATAGAAATCATGCATCATACTTGCATAATTTCCTATCATATTGGCCATTGAGGACAATGCCCATATTAGTGTGGGGATGTGAAATTCTAACATAACTTTTATTCAAAAAACCAAAAAAAAATCAAAAATTTCGAAAAAATTGAAAAATTGAAAATCAAAAAACAAGTTCATTTTCTTTGTAGTGTAGACTTGTATATATTGTTTGTATATATTATGTTTGTCTATCCTTGTTCACATTGATCGACTACGCCACATCCGAGACATGAGGATATTGAAGACCGCATGGTATGATCTTTCCAATCTCCTTTTTCCTCTTTATGTTAATGACTATGTGGCTTTATTTTGATTGATGCGGTATAAACAATCTGAATCTAGGACTTGCATTTAGATTATTTGGCATATTAGTTGGTAGAATCATATGCATTAGGATGTATATATGTTAGTTGCATCATGGCATGTAGTTTGCATGTTAGAAAATTTTGCGAAACCGTCTACTTGGGAAGCTTGACAAGTGTATATAGGCCCTAGTAGATGCTTTTTCTTCTTAAGACTTTGCTTGTTAGAAGATTTGTAAAACACCCTAGGATGTGTCATACTAGTATCCTTTGACCCATGGATTAAGACCTAGTCAAGAGTACCTTGTGGTGTGATAACTCCTTGGCTACCGTTTATTCCAAGGTGAACCTTGAAACCATGCAACCATCATCCATCCATGTTCTACCACATTTTTGTCATCAAAGGGAATGGGCACAAAAATTATTCAAATTTGAGTTCAAGAAATGAAAAGAAAAGTGATAGAAAGTTTGCAATTGCATCAAATGAAAAGAGGAGCAAAAATAGACTCCTAATGCTTCAAATATAAGGCACCCTCACTACATATGGGGTGACTTTGAAAATGTTCAAAAGAAAAATGCAAAAAGTTGAAAAGTTGTCAAGTGTTGAAAAGCCAAACATCAAAAAAATGGCAAAAGAAAGTGTTCTCAAATGTTATATACCACAAGAAATTTGGGGGGGGGGGGGGGGGAACAAAAACAAAATCAAACTCCCAAATAAAACTCAAATTCCATTGATCCCTTTATCCATCGTATCCATTTTTGTGCATGGTAGAGAGGGGACGACCCTTCTTCTTGTCTAGGCAAGAGGGGGAATTCCGCGATCCTCCAGTGTTTCTAACACCATAAGGAGTCTATTCTTGACAAAAGCATTTAACGATTAAGGACAAAGGTACCCTAGCTTGACACAACTTGGAGGTGATTTATTGGTATCCTTCTAGGCTTAGTAGTTTGAAGAAATTGCATCTATGAAGGAGTGTGTACCCTTGAATTGCTTCCCTTGTAGATAATTTCCGCCACTTAGATGAGGAAAGTGGCTATTCTTTTGTAGATACAATCATTACTTGATTTTATGTGCTTTAATGCTTGGATGTGTCGCCATTTTGGCAAGACC
This sequence comes from Silene latifolia, assembly GCF_048544455.1. Classification (NCBI taxonomy): domain Eukaryota; kingdom Viridiplantae; phylum Streptophyta; class Magnoliopsida; order Caryophyllales; family Caryophyllaceae; genus Silene; species Silene latifolia. Next base: position 67,774,258 of record NC_133535.1, on the reverse strand, counting down.
CACCTTGCCTTGCAAGAAGGCATCCTACCTCATGGTTGTCTTGTTGTGAATTGAAGGGGCGGAGTGAGACCCGCTAATTGTCTCACATCGGCTATGTTAGGTTAGTTTAAATAACGATCTTAGTCTTTGTCACCTCTTTACTCGGGACGAGCAAAGGTTCGGTTTGGGGATATTTGATGTGACCATTATTTGAGCATATTTAGTCCCCGAATTAGCCTTGTTCCCATGCTTTTTAGTGCATATTTGGGTCATTTATTGTCTTTAGTCCTTTGTTTTGCATATTCTTTGAGGTTTTGATCCCTTGGTAGGAAAGGAGTGCAAACCTTGTATTTTCATGGCAAAATGGAGCTAAATTGATTGAATTCAATGACCAAGCATTAAAGAGAAGACAAGACTAGAAGGCCTTTGTACATATTATTGTAGTTGGGCAATGATGAGAAAAGATCCTTGCATCTCCAATGAAATCCCCAAGGATTTTATGAAGAAGAAGGAAGAAAAGAAGAAGGGAAGAAGCTGATCAAGAATCCGAGCGGATTGCCTTCTGGACGCCCGTCCAGCACAAGGAATCCGAGCGTCTTCCTCAGAGGGACGCTCGTCCAAAACCACCACAATCCGCCCGTCCACCCCACAAATCCGCTCGTCCAAAAGACCCACAATCCGCTCGTCCCGTGCCCTGCACGCTCGGATTGTGTGACAGCTATTCCGTCTTCTACTTGTTCTATGAAGGATGTGCATACCTCGGGAAAGACTAGCAAAAAGGAGACTCGCATATTTTTCTGAGAGGAACGATTCCTCAAGGACTTAATCGTCATTTAAGCCCTTAGTAAACCCTAATTTGTGTACCTAATCCCCACTATATATACCACATTAGTCTAATTAGATTATCATGTTCTTCTTATCAATCTCTAGTGTAGTTTATATTAATCTAATCTCTCTTTAATCTTGTAATCAACTTTTAATTAAGTCTTAATACAAATCTGATTTCCTTAATCTCTCTTTTGTTCATCTTTCATTTTGGGTAATTGAAGATTATTTGGGTTATTATTGGGAGATTGACAACCTTCCAATCAATCATCAAATACTTCTATTATTCTTTCCTTTATTATTGGAATCATTAGTAGGTATAATTCTCTTAATCCCTTTTTAATTATTGTTAATTATCTTCATTTATTCATCATGTTTTACTTTGTTGGTATGATTGACAACCTTGCTAACATGTTCAACATGATAATGAGTGAGTAGTTTCCTTAGCTAGGGTTAATGGGTAATTAGGGGAAACCAACATGGGGGATGATTCATGCTTAAATTAATATGTTTTCATAGTTTATTTGCTTGCTTGTTGTGATCTCAACTTATGCACATGTTATGTTTGATGAAATGCGAGCCTATGAATCCTTGCATTTTTTACCCATCACCTATCTTTTCAATGAGACTTGTAAGACATAAACTAACTCGAGACCATGCATATAGTTGAGTACGGAAGATTAAGTCGACTTGTAGGTGTTGTACAATCTAATCGATTCGGCTCCGGGACCCAAACTTTCCTAGGTTTGTAAGATATAAACCAACTCGATCCATCACAACAATAATTGCTTGCTTATAATTTGAGAATATGTTTGTATGATCAATTCCCATGAATCCCCTATGACCCCATGACACCCTAGTGCCTTTTATCAATTGTTTACATCTCTTTGTAATCATCTTGCTTGTTTACTTTCATTTCTATTTAGTTTAGTGATATTCTATTTCAAACCCCAAATTGTGACACCCCTAGACACCGCTAATTGCAATTGAAAATCTCACTTCAATACTCGTCCCTTGGGATTCGACCTTTACTTGCCTCTTTACTAATAGTAGAGTTGTTTGTGGAGTTATAAATAATGTTTTGGTCTAAGTGCTCCTAACGACAAGTACCAAAAACTATACCTCTCAAGAGGGCTCGACTAAAGCACAATGTAGGTGACGGATTTGGCAAATGGGCAAGAAATATGGAGGATTTTTGGGGTTTTTGATCGCAAAAGGGAAGGGCTTTCGAAAAATTGAGGGTTAAATGAAATAACAATGAAAAAGAAAGGAATTAAAGAAAACTCCTTGCGTGTCATTTCCCAAATCACTCGATCGAGTGGTTTAAAACTGCTCGATCAAGGACTTCATGGATCCATCTACTCGATCGAGTAAAAATTTACTCGATTGAGAACTCCCCTTTTCAGCTTTACTTGATCGAGTAATATGGAATCACCTCGATCGAACATATTTCACTCGATCGAGTACAAAAAGTACTCGATCGAGCTCTTTTCCTCGTGTAAGCTCTTGAATTCGTCATTCTTTCTTTGAATTTGCGTAAAATTCCTCAAACCTGCATAAAAACACCCGCAAAAGTATCCCAAAATACCAAATACGCAAAGTAACAGTCTATAGTCTCAAATCTACGCTAAAAATTGTCTAAATTCTAATTGTCCTAATTAAAAGCAATAAATAAAGTTCAACGGAAAATTTAAAAATTGTTTTTACAAGTTGGTACATGGGGCATTTCCCCGCTCACTTCCCAAGGCAATTCAATAGCCCCTTGGAAGGCTCCTGACTGGTGGACGTCATCTCGGCAACATTAATCGTCCTCTTCAGTTTCCATGACCTTGAACTTGAATCATTAGGAGGAGAATAAGTGACATCCACATATGCGCGAACTTTTCTCATCCTTGCTCCTTTCTCACCGGCTTTAACATTGTCACTCCCACCTTGACTGACATTAATTGCACAATGCCCTTTGACAGCTCCTGCATTATTTTCATCTGTACCTGCAGCAAGGAAAACAGACGAACTTTCCTCCTTTTGCTCTCAACCTGAGGCGGAGGGGTCACAATAGCAGCACAATGCTCCAAATTTTCATTTGGAGTGTCAATAATAGGGTCAATAGAAGAGAGGGCATTGCAAGGCTGAGCTTGCATGGGAGCCCTCCGGAACTTAGACTGATGGAATATCAATTCCTCATCCCCAACCTGAAAAGTCAATGTCTTGCCCCCGACGTCTATTACTGCACCGACAATAAATAAACATGGTCTCCCTAGAATAATAGGGGTATGGGCATCTTCGGGGATGTCAAGTACAACAAAGTCAACGGGAATAAAGAACCTCCCGATCTTAACAGGTATGTCTTCTATTACACCTAGTGGTCGTGATATGCTACGGTCGGCCATCTGAACAGTCATGTTTGTGCAATTAAACATTGTCAAACCAAATCTCTTAGCCAGAGACAACGGTAGGACACTCACGTTAGCGCCAAGATCGCATAACGCGTTATCAATCAAATGGGTACCAATATGACACAGAATCGAAAAACTACCCGGGTCTGACTGTTTGGGAGGTAACTTATTCTGAACTAGGGCCGTCCCTACCTCGGTCAAAGCTACCGCTCATGATCATTAATGTGACTCTTACGCGATAAAACTTCTGTTATAAATTGAAAGTAAGAAGGTACCTGTGTCAGCAGTTCGGCAAATGGCACAGTGACCTGCAAGCTTCTCAGGAGTTCGACAAATTTGCCGAATTGTTGATTAGCTTTAGTACTCTACAGACGCCTCGGGAAGGGCACCGTGATGGGTATCTCGAGTCCCTTGTTCCTCTCTTCCAACGTGTCAGCCGGATCAAGCTCGAAGTCCTTCGGACGCTTCTTTCCTCTCGAACGAGGTCTTTCAGATGATTTTTCACTCGATCGAGCACTAACAGGCTCTTGATCGAGCTGTTCCTTATCCATACTACTCGATAGACCAAAAATACCATTAGATCGAGTAGTTTCTTCAACAAAATCACTCGATCGAGTAGAAAATTCACTCGATCGAGCATCTTCTTTTCCCTGTTCACTCGATCGAGTAGAATTTTTACTCGATCGAGGCCTTTCTTCACCAAATTCACTCGATCGACCCCCAGTAATCAATCGATCGAGTACTTTCCTTGTCGTCAGCTCCTTTTCTTCGCCAAAACATTGTTCATCAGCTATAACTACCTTCCCCGGGTCTGATTTCGACATGTCCGGTCCCTCATATGAACGACCGCTCCTCAAATTAATTAATTCACCGTCTCATGTGGATTTTTGTCAGCTTGTGACGGTAAATGACCTGGTTTCCTTGTGGACTGGTTCGCGGCTAACTGGGCAACTTGAGTTTCAAGTGCCTTGATTGATGCGTCTTTTTGTTGATCACTCAGCTGCCACTACTTTGTCAAAGACTTCAGCATTGCCTTCAACTCACCTAGCTCACTTACCCCACCAGTAGACGATGCACCCTGATTAGGTGTAAGAAAGGAAGGAGGCTTCTGAAAGCCTTGTTGAGTCTTATGTGGAGGGACATACGGCTGCTGCTGCTGCGGAGGATGGGTAGGATTGAGCACATTTTGACTAGTCCACCTCAAATTGGGAAGGACTGCGCCTTGGTTGTTATAATAGGAACCCCCTCCTTGCCTGTATTGTTGAAAAGCAAGGACCTGTTCCTTCTCCGTAAGACAGCCAGCAGCAGTGTGACCGTCATTTCTCCCACATCTCTCACATGTAACAGTCTCCCTTCTAGTAAGCAGATGAACCGTCTAAGGCTCCCCAGCAGAATGCAGCTCCAACTTATCAAATCTAGCATTCATGGCTTCCAGCTGAGCCACAACCTGCTTATCGACTGCATGAACTGTTCTAATACCATCCCTCGGGTTTCCATACTCAGCATAGTGGTTCTCCATCTCTTCAATAAGAGCCCAGCCCTTATCATCGTCAGTGTTCTCTTGGAATCTTCCATTAGACGATGCATCAAGTATGGCTCTGTGATCATCGTACAGCCCATTATAGAACTGGTTAGACAGAAACCACGAATTAAAACCATGGTGAGGAAGAGACCTCACCAACTTCTTGAAACGGGAGCATGCTTCATAGAAAGTCTCATTGGGAGCCTGCTTGAAACTTGTGATCTTTGCCCTCAGCTGATTGGTGCGCTGTGGAGGGAAATACCTCTTATAAAAAGCAAGAGCAAGGGACTCCAAATCTGTAACCCCTGCGGCTGTGCTCTCTAAATCAGTTAGCCACTCCCTGACTGAGTCGGTCAAAGAAAAAGGGAACAGAACCTCTTTAATCTTGTCTTGAGTTACCCCCTTTGTGGCGGGGATAGTAGAACAGTAGTCCATAAAGACCTCCATATGCTTCCTCGGGTCTTCACCTGCCACACCTCTGAAGAGATTTCTCTCTACCAGATTGATATAGGAAGGACGGATGTCAAATGTATTCCCATCCTCAGTCTGGAGATTAAAACCCTTTGGAATTAATGATGCTTTAGGCTCCGAATGACTAGCAATGTTCGGCAACTTTACTGATTGGCTTACAGAACTAGAAGTATCTTTTTCAAAAGATGTATTCTCTGTAAAAAAGGAAATGTTGAAGCTCTGGTTCGAAAGTACTCAAGTCTTCCTTTCGTGATTCTCTTTGCAGACGGAGTCTATGCCTAAATAGTCTCTCTGGCTCAGAATCAGCTGCAACTAACTCAAACCTGTCTGACCTGGGCATACACAACACTGAAAGAAAATAAATAAGAACTACCTCAAGGAATAAAAATTCCCAGAGACGGATAAAATAAACGAAACAAAGACAGATAGGGCAATTGCCTCCCCGGAAACGGCACCAAAATTTGACAGGGCTGTCGTATACCTATCAAAAATAACTAACTAAACTAACTATATAGCTAGGGAAGTCAGGTCGATCTCCTCAGGGAGGCAAGATATTTGTAAAAGTCCGTCTATTTGGTCACAAAATGGGGGGTGTTTAAATTGGTTTTCTAAACTAATTGGTTTAAAGGAAGAGAGATAAAGAAAGAGCAATTAAGGCAGAAAATGAGTTTAAACTATCTATAGAGAAGGGACATGTCAGAATTTCGGTTCACTACGGCAGTCCAGTGACTCAACTGTAAACAACTTAGATAAATTACTGCGAGACGAATATGGAAAAGTCCTTCCGGTCCACTTTCTATCCTAAACTTCCACTAACTTAACTTCCGTCCTCGTCAGGGTAGTCTACTGTTCATAGCAGGTCTATTTAGTCCAATCTTCCGATCCAAGATTAAATTTAACCAGATTAAAAAGGTGACGCAGAAGCGTGCACTCAACTAAGCCGATAAATACAGTTATATTGCTATGGTGACAGAATCTCACAATTAATTCATCTAACTTATTCACTACATCGTCACATTTCTACCGTAGATCCCCTAATCCCAACATGAAATAGATTTAGCTACTCATATCGCTATTAATACTATCAATACTAACAGCAAACAAATAACCAACATTCAACATGATAAAACAATAATAAAAATGCATAAAAGGTAATTAGGGCAGAAATTAAATGAAGCAAAACAAGTAATTAAAGTGAACAAATGAAAGATTAATATTAAAGATGGAGAAAGAGATTACAATCGCAAGAATCCGGCGTAAAGAACTAGCAAATCCGAGCGAAAAAACCCCGAAAATAAAGTTACAGTGAAGAAGAAAAGAGAACGCAGTCTTGGAAAATGATAGATGATAAAAGATGAATAAAAGATGATAATAACCTAGTTAACGTAAGCTTAAATAGAAAATAAACTAAGTTCAACAACTAAAACAAGTTCACGGGCTAATTAAAGCCCACGAAAACCAAAACCACTCGATCGAGTAGTTTGAAACCACTCGATCGAGTAAAACTCCAGATAAGTTACTCGATCGAACATAAATGTTACTCGATCGAGTAACTCCACTTTCCAGCACTTCTTGATCGAGTATAAATCCACTCGATCAATCAACCCAGGCTATAAAAACCTCCCGATCGAGTATAAAACTACTCGATGGAGTATTCTTCCTTCAAATCAGCCCAATCTCGTGCCCGACTGCCTCGTAAACCGTGCCTTCACGCTTCCCAATGCAGGAACTCACTTCGAAAAATCCCGTCTCCTCAAAATGCATGCAAAAAGGACGAAAAATGGTACGATTCCACTACTTTCGTGTTCATTTCTACAAAACGGAGAAAACGAACCAAAGTAGCTAATTCGGGGGCAAAATGCAATGTAAACAGTATGAAGGTACATAAAAATACGTGCAAAAATAGGCTAAAAAGACTATATAAAATGCACGTATCATAAGTTAAAACAATACAATAAATAAGTTTGAATTATAGAATAACTCGGTTAAAGCTATACAATAACTACTATTAACAAAATATATTCTAACATATATAGCAGACAAGAAATAACTAGAAAATACAATAACTGAATTAGAATAATACAATAATTCGGTTAAAGTAATACAATAACTATTATTTACAGATTAACACAATAAACAAGAAATAACAACAAAATACAATAACTGAGTTTGAATAATACAATAACTCGGTCAAAGCAATACAATAACTAACACCAACAGAAAAAATTCAACAGTTTGATGCTTGAGACATCTTTATTGTTGTACAAAGTGAGTTTCTTACTTTCTGAAGTCTCAAACAGTGAGACGGACTAAATATCATACATGAGTACAAACGGAAATACAACGAATCAACGAAAATGAAGCGAATAATAAATAAGAACGATAATGAAAAGTGAAAACGCACAAATCAGATCTAGAAAAAACAAAATTAGTACTTACCTATAGTGAAATTGAAGAGAAATACTAAGATGAAGTGAAAGCGACAACGAATCTCCTTAACTGATGACAAATTTGAGCGAGGATGGTGAAGATTGAGGATGAAGATTGAGTTTGTAGCCTGCAATTTGAAGGAATTTAATGAAGATTGAATTTGACAAAGTTGAACGATGTCGTCGTCGTTCTTCTTTTTTTTTTTGTTCTGACTTTTTAGGTGGAAAAGAGGAGAGAGAGTGTGATTTTACTAATAATGAGGGATATGGAGAGAAAAGTGAGTATTTATAGGTTAAGCAAGATTTATTCTCGGCCATCCATCTTAGATTAGATTAGTGGTTCAGATTCAGAGGGGTAACTCACCAAAAAAATCAAATTCAGGGCTGAGATTTTAAAGCACAAACTCACCATAAAAACCAAACTCACGAGATCCCGCCTATATATATATATATATATATATATATATATATATATATATATATATATATATATATATATATATATATATATATATATATATATATATATATATATATATATATAGGCGGGATCTCGTGAGTTTGGTTTTTATGGTGAGTTTGTGCTTTAAAATCTCAGCCACTAGATGAGAGGAAATAGATGACCGAGATTGAATCTCATTAAAAAGAAATAAAACAACCAACGACACAGCAGACATCACCGACACAGCATCTGAACATCGATTAAAGCCCAAAAACTACATTGAAACCAAAATGAACTATATAACCTCCCTCTAAACTAAAACCCCAAAATCACTACGATTAAAACCTAAAAATTTCCGTAAAAGAATTACCATAACATCGATTTTGTCTCAATTTCACTAATTTCGTGCTTGATTTTGGTGCCGTACAATTGTTATCATCTCAATTTCACCAATTTCGGTGGTGAACTTCTACTGTTGGCGGCTATAATGGTGGTTTTGTGACTGGTTTTCCAGGTTATAGGAGTCGGGCCTGATTGCTGCATGCGGTGGTGCAAGTCTACTTCGAAATTATCGATGGCGGAGTAAGCGACGGAAGTATCGCCGGAGGAAATACAGTCAATGAGGCGCTGTCATATGTCGGACATCGTCAGTATAGAGTTTGGTTCTTGACCTCGTACGTATCGACGACAATGGAAAACTACAAACCCTCATCTCCGTCGACATCTTCGGCTCAATCCGCTCTCTGGCACAATTCCGTCTAACCGGGTCCCACAAAGACTACATCCTCATAGGTTCGGACTCTGGTTGGATCGTAATACTGGATTACAACAAGGAAAAGAACTCGTTTGACAAGGTACACCAAGAAACCACTGGAAAAACTGGTTCACGTGGAATTGTTCCGGGTCAGTATATCACTGTTGACCCGAAAGGACGTGCTGTCATGGTTGCCGCCGCGGAGAAACAGAAACTAGTGTATGTACTAAACAGGGATGCTTCTGCAAGATTAACTATTTCTTCACTAATCGAGGCGCATAAATCTCATACTATTACTTTCTCTATTGCAGGTGTTGATTGCGGGTTTGATAACCCGGTTTTCGCAGCAATTGAGATGGATTACAACGAGGCTGATCAGGTTCAAAAACTTCTAATTTTTTACGAGCTTGATTTGGGACTTAATCATGTGTCTAGAAAGTGGTCTGAAACCGTCGATAATGGGGCGAATTTGAATGTGGCGGTTCCGGGTGGTGGGGATGGTCCTGGTGGGGTACTTGTTTGTGCTGAGAATTTTGTTATTTATAAGAATCAAGGGCATCTAGATGTTAGGGCATTGATTCAAGACGGGCTGATTTGCCCGCTGAGCGCGGGGTGTTGATTGTTTCTGCTGTAACTCATAGGCAGAAGTGTATGTTTTTCTTTTTGCTGCAAACTGAGTATGGTGATATTTTTAAGTTGAGCAGGTCAGCCGAAGATGTTGAGGATATTCCTAGGATTGTTAAGGAAGCTTTTTTCTTGGCTAATTCGGGTCGACCTGGTCCTGTTTTGATTGATGTTCTGAAGGATATTCAACAGCAGCTTGTTGTTCCTGATTGGGGAAAGAAAATGGAGTTAGCTGGCTATGTTTCTAGGTTGCCTAAGTTGCTGAATCATGAGCATTTGAAACAGATTGTTATGCTGATTAACGAGGCGAAAAGGCTTGTTCTTTATGTTGGTGGTGGCAGTTTATTACTCCGGGAGAGTTTAATCAACCCGTTAAAGTTCCGCAGGTCTTGATCATATACCATCCTCGATTAACTGATTTAGTCTATTACGACCCATGTGTCTTTGATTGGCAGTAATACAACTTTATATAATATTGATAACTGATAACAAGACAATTATCGACAGTATTTTCATTATAGTCGTCTAAAAATAGTCGTCTGTTTATGTTTTTAACACGGTGTAAGGTTGTCGGACCTCCAATGCTTCTAAAATTTAATGAGAAAACAAGATAAACATAAGAACATAAAAATAGCACTAAAAATCAAAGTGACACCGGAATAACATCACAATAACACCAGAATAACAATACCACCAGCATAACAGCACTATAACACGTGTTAAAAAAGAGAAAAAAATCAAAGTAGTAAAAAAAAAATCAAAGTGACACCGGAATAATATCACAATAACACCAGAATAACAATACCACCAGAATAACAGCACAATAACACGTGTTAAAAAAGAGTAAAAAAAATCAAAGTAGTAAAAAAAATCAAACTGACACTAGAATAACATCACAATAACACCAGAATAACAATACCACTAGAATAACAGCACAATAACACGTGTTATAAAGAGTAAAAAAATCAAAGTACTACAAAAAATCAAAGTGACACCGTAATAACATCACAATAACATCAGAATAACAAGACAATAACATATGGTAAAAAAAGAGTAAAAAAATCAAAGTAGTAAAACAAATCTAAGTGACACCGGAATAACATCACAATAACACCGAAATAACAATAACAGTAGAATAACAGCACAATAACACGTGGTAAAAAAAAGAGTAAAAAAAATCAATATAGTAAAAAATCTAAGTGACACCGGAATAACATCACAATAACACCAGAATAACAATAACAGCACAATAACACGTGGTAAAAAAAAAAGAAAAAAAAAATCAAAGTCGAAAAAAAAATCAAAGTTAAAAAAAACACAATAACAACATAATAACACGAGGTAAAAAAAAAAGTGTAAAAAAAATTAAAGTAAAAAAAATCTGGTACAAAATGAAAAAGAAAAAAGGTAACATAATGAGAAAATTAGAAAAAAAAACATAAGACAAAAAAAAATCAAAGTGGTAAAAAAAACACAATAACAGCATAATAACACGAGGTAAAAAAAAGGAGATAAAAAAAAATTAAAGTAAAAAAAAAAAAGAGTAACATTAGAAAAAAGAGAAAATAAGTAAATGACAGAGGTTTTATATGACATGTAAGATTAGATCTTGACCATTCATCTCTAATATAATCTAGTGGCTGAGATTTCAAAGCCCAAACTCACCATAAGAAACCAAACTCACATGATCCTAAATATATATATATATATATATATATATATATATATATGTATATATATATATATATGTATATATATATATATATATATATATATATATATATATATATATATATATATATATATATGAGTCCACCCTATCTTTTTGAGTTTGTGAGTCCATGATACAATATCAAACGTTATATTAAACAATATCACAGCTTATGCTCCAAAAAAAAATCGTGATATTGTTTTGTAATATAATATCATACGTTATGCTTAGACCTGGACAGATCGGATCGTGTCGGGTTCGTGTTCGTGTCACATGTAAACGGGTCACAGAGCCTCCAACCCAAACCCAACCTAATTAAGTTTCGTGTCGTGTTCGTGTCGACCCACTTACATAAATGGGTCATCAAGCCCCAACCCTAACCCGTCAATTTCGTGTCGGGTTGGTGTCGTGTTTTCGTGTCTTGTCCATATTTAGAAAGTTTTAAGTATATTTATCCGATGGAAGATCAAGAAAAATGACGATTAATTTAATAAACAGGTCTTTCGTGTCGGGTTCGTATTTAGAGAACTCAACCCAAACCCAACCCAATTAAATATCGTGTCGTGTTCGTGTCGACCCACTTATATAAATGGGTCATTAAGCCTCAACCCAAACCCGTTAATTTCGTGTCGGGTTCGTGTCGTGTTTTTATTTCGTGTCATTGTTTGCCAGCTCTAGTTATGCTACACAATATCACACGTTATACTAAACCATATCACAACGGAAAAAAAATCGAAAAAAGAAAATTTGAAAAAACAAAGATATATATATATATATGTGTGTGTGTGTGTGTGTGTGTGTGTGTGTGTGTGTGTGTGTGTGTGTGTGTGTGTGTGTGTGTGTGTGTGTGTGTGTGTGTGTGTGTGTGTGTGTGTGCGGGATCTGGTAAGGACGGGTATATATTTGGGGATTAAGTGCAGAATGAAATAACACACCTTATTCAATAAAATAACACGCGCAAAAAATCAAACCAAAAACGCACGATAAATCAAACATAAAAAACAGTCAATTGATGTTTTATTTTCTACTCCAACTTTCTCTCTCTAAAAAATTGAACAAAAATCGAAGGAAAATACGGATTAAATTGGTGAATCAATCTAGATTACGAAGGAATACGAATAATTGTTGCATATCATCTCATTTTTCTTTGAATTCAGGTACAATTGTTTCCCTAAATGCTTCCGATTTTTCAATTTAGGTATATTTTGCAGAAATAAATGATCAATTGGTTTAACTATTCAATACATTTTGTCTGAATCTTTGTTTAGATGTTTTTATAACATTGAATGCATATAATTTGAGTAATATCCGAAAATGTTAATGCTAGGGTTTCAGAAATATTGTGCAATTCTTTTAACATTTTGACGCAAAATATTCGGATGAAATAATTTATGAAATCGATTAATTTTCATCTATTTTCATATTATTGATCGTGTTTGTGTGTATTACTACTTCGTAAATTTTGTCTAGTTCATTATATTTTCGTTTAGATGTAATATCACGAATAATAGATGAAGAAAACGAGAAAAATGTATCTTCGTATGCATTGTAATATTGTATTATGTACTGTCTGATATTGTAAATATTTGTGATATTGTATTGTATATGTTGTGATATTGTAACTTGCTGTGATATTGTATTACATTGTGAGATTGTATTAAGTATTGTCTGAAATATAAAACTAATTGTGAAATTGTATTGGATATGTTGTGTTATTGTATTGGATATGTTGTGATATTTTATTTGTAGACATGGAAAAAGTTTCATGTTGTATTGAATCATTTGTGTTATTGTAATGCAAACATTGTTCTACCTAGCTTCACTAACAGTATTACTGTATAAGTGAAAGGGTACTAACAATGATTGTTAATTTGTCTCAGGTTTTATTGTATAAGTGAAAGGACTGTTAATTTGTCCCAGCTTTTTAAAAAAATACAGTCATGAACATGCTAGCACTTACACAAACTCCTACAAAAAGAACTTACAAGAAGAGAAAGGGTATAAGTGATAATAAGTCCCAAAAAAGCTCCACAAAAAAAACATAAACTAACAAAGGCAGCTGCAATTGTGGCGATGGGAGATACCTCTGATCAGAACAAAATGATTGTGCAGAATGAAAATGAGGAAGGTTTACAAATAATGGAAATGATTGAGCAAAAGAAGGGTGCAACAGGTCGACATGAAACCGATCATAAATTTGTAACAAAGTGTCGGCCAAACAAGCTGTTTCAGCTTATTAGTGAGCTTAATGATGAGCAAAAGAAGGCAGTGGAAGAAATTGGTTTTGGAGGCTTATTGCATTTAAAACTTATTAAGGAGATGCCTAAAGGGATTGTGGAATGGCTTATAAGATCTTTCAAGCATTCTGGCTACATGTTTAGGGCGAAGAAGATAGAGTTTTTGTTAATCAAAGCTGATGTGCATGATGTATTCCAGCTTCCTAGGGTTGGTGATAGGTTGCAGGAAACTGTGACTGGTAATTGTAAAGTGTCTGCTGATGATGAATTGAAAGTTGAGTGGCGAAGAAAATTTAGATTGGAGAGTAAGGCAGACCCTATTAAGTTGAACATTGTGCATGATAGATTAGTGAGTTGCAATAAGTCGAGTGATGATTTCAAGAATCTGTTTGTTTTATACAGCATGTCAATTTCCCTGGCACCTACATCAAATTACTCACTGGATTTCAAATTGGTAAGGGTTGTTGAAGATGTACCAAACATAAAAAAGTGTGACTGGAGTTTGTATGTTTTTGAGTAGTTGGTTGAGGGTGTTGGTAATTTTAAGGAGGGATCAAAAGGCAAGTAATATTACTGGATGCATACTTGTGTTAATGATATGCTATTTCCATTGGATGAATTTTAAAGGGGATGTGTTACCCCACAGCCTACCGCTTATTCAACACTGGGATCATAAAAAGTTGACATAAAGGGTTAAAAACGAGTTGGCAACGGGTTCATTGGGGAATATTGTTTCGTCTAAAATTTCTTACCCTATCTGTGAGAAGCCAGGTTATCATGAAGATCAGCGACCTCTAACTCAACCTCAGATTGAAACCGAAATACCAAAGGAAACATGCTGATCAAATTGCCTCATGGGGTACAAAATGACGGAGAAATAAGAGGAAGCGCATTAGATGTAAGACAAAATTTCTAATTGTGTTACGTTTTCATATATTTTCTGATATTTTTAAAGCTTATTAGAATTACTAGTATTAGTCATTATCTTAAGTTAAAGCAAATGATATTGTTATACATTATAGTGTTAATTTATAGATGTGACCTTGATATTGTACTATGTTTTTTAAAATTGCTAGGATATTCATGAAATTTTCTTGACAATGACGAGGGATTTAACATTGTTTTACAAAAGATACACTGATAATATGAAAGATTTTAACTCAAAGATAGCTGAACCTGTTGGAAATGATCCAAAATCAGATGAACTGAGTAGTGATAAAACAGACGCAGCTGAATCTCCTCCCTAGGACGATACTATAGAAGAGACTGGTGAAAAAACCGGTGAAAAAACTGTTGACGGCAATGATGATAATGTAGAATAAAATACAACTGATAAAGGTCAATTTGGCAGCCAAATTCCTCAGACACTACCTTTTAAGATATTACAACTGATAAAGGTCAGTTTTTAATGTAATACTGATTGATAAAACATTGTTCTACCATTGAATGGAACCTATTATGTTATTACAATATTAGAGACACCTCTAGAAACCATATTAATGCTAAATGGAGAAGCCTTTGAGAAGACGGAAACACCTACTGAAGAAATAGCTGGATCATGGGATACGTGGGGATACGTGGACAAATGTTTGCAGGCAGCCATTGAACTTAAATTCAGATTTGGTAAGACACTAGCATTATCGCAAATGTTTGTGTTATGACATTTATTTACTTATTAATATGATAAATTCTTTCAGGCAGTTTTTATTAGGTGTTCCTGCCTTTGCTGATAAGCGAATATTATTTTTGCATATGCATCAACTTTGAAAACGAGACATTGGACTACTTAGACAATAGGGTCTATAACAACTTCGAAGAATCAGAATTTTTTTACCTTGCTGAGTTGTCTCTAAGCCGTAACTCAAACTTTACTACAAAATACAATTGATGTGTTTTATTAAATTGGAGAAAATTTGCAAAATATATGAGATTTTTAATTTTTGTGAAAAAATTATAGGCAGACATTTGAGAGTTACATGTACATCAAAGGTGAAGTAAAACTCTTAGGACTCGATTTTTTGGACAAATAAGACTCGGTTTTAACAGTGAAACGGACTGTTTAATTGTGAATAAAATGACTAAAATTTTGGACAAAAAATTTGGAACTCGTTTTGAACACTCGGATGGACTGTTTGTAACCACGGTTTAACTTGGACAATACGAGGGATTGAATTGCAGGTATGATTAGAATTGAGTGAATTGGGATATGATTTAATCTAAGCACTAAGCCACTATATTAAGCCTAAGAGGAATCCAAGCACTAAGCAATGGAATCACTCAACTCTAAGCACAAAGCAAAAGAGGGTTTTCTAGCAATAAGCAAAGAAGATTAGTAGAAAGTAGAGATTTTAACTTGTGTTTATCATTCATCACATCTTAATTTTTCACGAGGAAAGCCTTACTTTTATGGACCAAGCCAAGCAATCCTCAACATACATTCAAATACTAATCTAAGGGCTCATAGAGACCCACAAAAAAACCGTGCAAGCATGGTCCCAAGGACCTTACACAATTTGAAAATCAAAAGCTAAAAACAAGGAAAGTAAACTAATAAGACAATGATTATTTAAACATAGAGTAAACTCTTTTGGAAGCATCAAGGGGTCCGGCCAAGCTTGTATAAGAGTAGTAGAGCAGCAAAAAGAAGTCTTGTGGGTGTCTTGGTTAGTTTAGGAAGGTTGAAAGTGACTTGAAAGCAACCTTGTACCTTCCTCTTGCAAACTGTGTAAGCTAGGGTCACCCGGTTTTGTTTCATGCTTTCCTCTATGGTTATCCCCTTTCCAAGACACAAGCTCTTAGACAAAAATACTCTAAACTCATCAAAGAATATTTCTAGGCCATAAAATGCCATTTGTTCTTAGACGGATTTCAAATTGGACCCTATTTCTGTCAAGGGACCAAAATCGGGTTCATGCTTGCTTGTTGTGGATTGTTTTGCTTCAAAAGGTATAAAGCAAGGCGAAAAAGTGCAGATGTTTCCCTTAGTTAATAAGCAATTCAAGTGGCAAACAGATGATTTTACAATGGGGTATTTATGATGCTGCACATGATGTTCTACAATGGGAAGTATTTAATTCTGATTTGAATGATGAAATGAAGAGGGATTTATATTTAGCTGAGATAACATCAGCATTAGTTTTGAGTGATTATAACCATTACCAGGTCTGAAACAATGTATACTGTTTCAAACTTCAACAAAGTAAAGGAATCGTTGGAACCAATCTTGTTGGAAAAAAAGAGGCTAAATAGAGAAGTGGAAAAAAAAGCAAAAACAGACGGTAGGAAGAAAGTTTGTACACCCAAGTCAAAAATCAAAGGTTCATTACTTTTATTAAGGCGCTCATTTTTTTATAAACAAATAGCTACATTTGGTACTAAAACGGTTGCATCATCTGAACTGTTCTTTAGGGTTCAAAAGACCACACGACAATGATTGCAATACTAATGTCTTGGGTAGCCGTCGAAAAGGAAATTCTGATGGTCTTGGGTGCATATACAACTGTGGCAAACCTGGTTATGTGCTGGTTGTATCCAAATTTATGAGGAGAAATCAAGCACTTTTGGCAAGCTTGTTGAAATTAAGAAAAGAAGTACTTGACTACTGCTTATTGAACGACCACACATTCTCCATAGAGTAAGATTGAAAACTATTTCGATATCCTGAAATACTTTAACTGATGCTCATCACTTATTTAGTAGCATATAAATGAATATTTACACTAATGCTCATCCTATATACTACTTGCGATGAGAGTGTTGCTGTCTACGGCGAAGAAGCAAAACTCCTCAAAGAGGATATACTATCAATACAACAGACGGTAAATATCACGAGCAAAATGATTGAATGTTGGGCACATCTACTAAATGACATTGAGTACAAGGATCACAGCACAATAACTTTACTGTTTTTCGGCCTTCGCCACAAGGTAAGCAATATTATTTACAATTAGTTTTGATATTTCATTGTAAATTTAATATTATTACAATGAATATGTGGTGTTATTGTTAAGCAACTAATTTGCAAACAGAATGCTTTGTTGGGAAATGTGTCCTCAACAATAGTGCGATCACATGATTTAAATATCATTATTAAATCTCATACTAAGAATACGTGAGGGATGATTCTTTATACAGTCGACTGACCGTCATTAATCGGTAATGATTGGCTAACTAGAGTTTGACATTACCTGTCTGTGACGGTGGTGGTCAGTTGATCCCTTTAGGTCACACCTATAGGATGAGGCCCAAATAGATATTTAATTAATTGTATGCGATACGAATTAATTAATTCCTTAATTATGGGAGTGCAATTTTGCGTCTTATTTTAATGTGATTAAATAAGATTAAATTTAGTAATTAAGTGTTTTATTACTAAATTTGTTGAGGTATTATATAAGTTTTGAGGTAGAGATAATTAGTTATTTAAAGTTACAAGAAGTTGTAATTTTAACTAACTAGTAATTATGAGACCCATTATATGTTGATATAATGGTAGTATACTACTCAAAAAGTGGAGTGTATATTATATTATTAATTGTAATATTTAAGTGTTAAATGATTACATTAATAATTAAATATGTAAGATAGTTAAACATATGACTTATAAGCATTTGTGGGACAAATGACAAAAGGCAAAAATGGCCAACATAAGAACAAGTGAAGGAAGGTGACCTTACTTGTGCCCATAATTTCGAACCTAATATCAATGTGAGGAACATTGTTTTTCTTATAAATCTTTCATTTTGTTATGCATGCACTAGATCTAAAGAACAAATAATTAAAAAGTTAATTAGTTCACTATTAGAGGAGTATAATAATAGGTATATGAACCTAACAAGTGGTATCAGAGCATAAGGATGTTGCATGCATAATCTGTTATTGTTTTTCCGAGTTAAAATGTTAACATATAAAACTAAAAATTTGTGATTTATAAGTATAAGCCACGAAATCACCTTTCATGTTATATATTCTGGTCCTAAAATGTTTCTAGGTCATCTTTATGATTTATGGAAATTTATTGCTCATTTTAAGGATTTTTGGTCATTTTATTACATTTTTATGACTAAAATGGGAATTAAAATGCTAAAAATAGTTAAACTTCGTTTCTGACCTTGGAAATTTTATATGCCCTCACATGCATATTTTACAAGTTGTGTGTAAAAGGACGTGATAATTTGATTAATATTGCATGATTTATGATTTTTATGAGATAAAAATGGATTAAAAGAGGTAAAATGGTTAAAAATAGTTAAATTTCGAATTAAGCCATGATTTTTACATATGATGTCACATGCATAATTGACAGAGAGTATGTAAATTTCCAGATTAAAAGATCTTCTTTAGCATGATTTATGGATTTTTGAGTAAAAATGGCATAAATAGTGACTATCTTAGCAAAAATTAGCTAAAACGTATTGCATGGCTTGATAAAATTATTTTAAGTTACATTAATATCCCAATATTCAGATCTAAAGTTGTAAAAATTATTGGATTAATTTTCGGATACTTTATGTATTTTATGAGATAAAACCTATAAAATGCAACTATATTTTCTCAAAATTAATTCGAAAATTTTAACCATTATTTTTGTCATTATGAGTGTCATGGATTTATTCCAGAATGTTCAAAAATTTAAAATTCAAATTTTGAAACTTTTATGATTTAATTTGGATTTATTTCATAAATATTGTGTTTTTAAGGTAAAAAATGAGCATAAAATTAAATCAAGTTGAATTATTGTCAAAAATTTAGTGATGACTAATTTTTGAGTCCTAAAATGTGTTAGGATAATTAAGTTGAGCTTAGATGTGATTTAAGTGTTAATAGTTATTTTAAAAGGTTATTATCACGCATTTCCATGAAACCGGGTTATATGTACGACATAAGTTAAATAGGGCGATTTGGCACATGATTTTGCATGATAGGTACATATTATAATGCTGCATATTTCAATTGTTGAATGTCTTTTATTTACATAATTTTGAATTATGTAATTTTAACTTAGTATGGCCTTAGTTTTAATCAATATTACCCGTATTGAAAGGGAATATTGATTCGGTTGTAATTTAATGTGATCTCGTATCACTTTTATTTTTATTTCATTAGTTTTTCCATTTTACAAATGTATAATAGGAATAGCTTTGTATTTTTATTATTATTTGTAATTATGGAGCATCTTCAAAGACGGTGCCATTGGGAAAGGTGATCCGACAAAGACGGTGTCTTGGGAGGCGTGCCATTTGAAGAATCAAGGGACCAAAGGAGTTGGTTTCCGAATATGTAATAGATTATTTTATTTTCTATTTTTAGGAAGGCCATACTAGGAATTTTATTTATTGCTTTGCATTTCTTATAATATGTTGCATGCATTGCCAAATCGCCATAACAACACATGCATACAATATCGAGTCATCGACCGTGTCAATTATAATTATCGTATTTCACCGCTTTAGTTCACTTAAAACGTGATAGATAATAAATTGACAAGACCTCTCACATATTTTAAAAAATTGAGAAATAGCCTTACCAAATAGTAGAAACCCATGAAGTACCAATTTCATGAGGGAGTTAATCCGGCTTCACCGTAATACAAACCTTGTTACGTTGGCGAAGTGGGGTAGTAAAAAGTTATTACATCGAAATTTGGATTGAGCTCAACGGAAGTATTGTTGACCGTAGTCGCATGTGTTCCGGGCTAAAGATGAGAATTAGAGTAATTTTTATCTACCGAGAGTTCTAAAAGTAGAATCGATTAAAAAGTTAATCCACCCAGTTATATTAATAAGGGTTTAATCGGCTCACCGTGCCTGAGTTGATATGAATTTGGATCTTGGAATCATTTATGTAGTTGGGTGGAGGTCACTATATAAATGCAATGCTTGTAGTTAAATTTACGAGTATTATTAAAACGATGGATGATAATTAATTCCTTCATTTCCTATTTTGTAGTCAAAATTTGTTTTAATCAACCGCAATGGCAACTCCAATCGCGTCCGCATCCAATAGTTCCACCACGCTTACCAATGTGTCATGGCTCCGATCCTTTATGGATCGATGTAAGTTAGAAAAGACTGGGTCCAATTTCGCCGATTGGGACGCGCAACTTCGCTTGGCCGCGCAAGGTGACGACAAGCTTCGTTACCTTACCGAGGCATCTCCCACCGAAATTACTACTAGGTCCACCCCCGCCGGTAGGCAAACCTATGAGGTTTACCAAAGAGAGTCGGCCGCGATCAAAAATGTGTTGATCATTGCTATGGAGGCCGAACTCCAACGAAGTGCTATAAAGATTAGCACCACTCATGAGATCTATATGAAGCTTGTGAACATGTTTTCACGAGCTCCTAGGGTCATTTAATATGAGGCGGCTTCCGCATTTTTTGATCTTAACATCAAAGAGGGCCAAAAGGTGAGCCCTCATGTGCTCAAGCTGATGGAGCATGTTGAGACTTTGAAAATGCATAAGGTGGAAATTCCTAATGAACTTGTAATTAATCGAATTCTTCATTCCCTCAGCAAAATCAAAGCATATGTTCAATTTCGGGTGAATTTTAATATGCAAGATAAGAAAGTTTCCCTTGTTGAGTTGCACAAAATGCTTATGCAAGCCGAAAGGGACATGGGGCTAAGTGTTAGCACCACCAAAGATGTGCTCAATGTCAATCATAAGAGCAAGGGAACCTTCAAGAAAGGCGGGAAAAAGGGAAAGAAGCGAACTCCCAACAGGAACATAGCTAAGACTTATGAAGCAAGCTCCTCCAAGCCCAAGTACAGTGCCCTCTCCGGGGACAAGTGCCACTATTGTTGTGGTGTTGGGCATTGGAAGAGAAACTGTTCCAAGTATCTTGGCGACATCAAAGCTGGAAAGTTTATTCCAGTAGGTATATAACTATCACTATCTTTTATGTTTCAATCTCAATTAGTATGTGATACAAGTTGTGATGATTACCCTTTTTATTGTAAATAGGGGCTCCTACCAAGGACAAAGGCAAGGAGAAGCAAGTCTAGAGGATCACGAGGGAATCTAGAGTAGCCGACCATGGTGATGGATCATTGGAAGCTTGGCATTAATTTGCTTTGTCTTTAATTTTATGATGTATTTCATGTTTTAGAACTATTTTGATTTCCTTGTGTGACTTGGAAATTGGTTTGTATCCTTTAAACACGGGTTGTATATTGGATATTGGTGATTTGGTTTTCAACGCAAATCACTTGTTTTATTATGTTATTTGTTCTAAAATCATCATCATTAATTACTTGCGTAGAGAAACATTAGATAAACAACATAAATTGATTGATGAGACGATTATGATGATGGGATCATTATATGTCCATAAGCTATGAATTTGATTCTCCGTATGCCCTTAATACTTAAAGTAACAACTTACTAAGATAAGATCAATTATAAAGTTGTAATGAGCTATTGAACTCATCAAGTAGGGAATTTACGATACGATATGGACAGATTATTCTAAACGGATGGTCAACCATGAGATACCTAGAATAGAGAGTCTATTAAACAGATGACATGGATAAGACTCGTATATTATCAAGCCGCCATGTTAGGATGGCCTTTTGAATGCTAAGCTCCATTAAATATATATGTTTGTAACTCACAAAGCTATCTCTCATGAATATTGATATATTTATGAGAGATAGAGTGGGAGTAGATTGAATCGTCACAAACATCTCTTATAGTTGAAATGTTACTTTGTGAAAGTAATTGAATTATAGAGTGGGAGTTGGTATTGAACTATTATCTATGAAGATAGTATGAGAGCATAGTTCAGTGGGAGTCTATCGCACATGTCTTATTGTTTAAAAATATTACTTTGTGAAAGTGATAGTATCATGACCTTATTACATACGAGCCGAAGCATTACAATCCGAAAATTGTTGCTCATGAGAAGATTTACTTTAAAGTGAGGGTCTCTTTAAAGGTAAATAGAGCTTTAGAGTACACAAATGCATAAGATTTACATGAAGATGTTGATCAAGATAAATTGTGTTAGGAATTGCCGCATTTCATTTTAATGAAGAATGGGAAATATAATTTGCTTTTCTAAAATGGGAATTTAGAGAAGGAAGTGTTTGAAACACAAAATCTTAGATGAAGATCTAAGAATTCTAACATATTATATGTAGCTTTCTTAAGTGATTTTAGAATGATCTTAAGCAAGCATTATAGGATTTTACTTTTCGTTCATGTGATTATAGTGAATTGTTTCATTCACATGATTGAAGAATCATGATATACATGAAGTTAAGTGGGAGCTATAATTATTTCTCCATTTCTTATATGTAGATAACATATTACTTATTGAGAATAATATACCAATGCTCTCTTCTGGTAAGAGTAATTGGGAGACATGGAAAAGGATGCAAAGTATTCTAGATTTTGAATCTATATGAGGGAATATTGGCAAAGAGTTGAGAATCTTATGAGGATAAGATATTTCACATCTGTTGTACAACAACAAAGTTGAATGGCTTATTCATGATGATGAAAGTGAAATTACTATGATGGAATCATAGTCGTTCACTGAACCCATTAAGTTGTTGATTACATGAAATCGATTGCTAATGTTACCGCCATTAGAACGATTATGTATGCCAACAGACGCACGTGCTGTGATGTACCATATGCTAGGTACATTATGAGTCAATAATAAGTTAATTCATAAGATGGGCTTGTAAAAGCCTTAAAGTACAATTGATGACTTGTACACATGTTTGGATGATAAACTAAGTTAGGTGTTGAAAGGTTGCACAAACTTTAGTTTCCAAGCTTAAAAGGATTTGATGAAATCCTAAGCTAATGTTATTGACTAAGGAGTAAGAAAATAAGAAAAGTGTTTTGGTTTCACGCATTGCAAATTCTACAAAAAGGATTCTAAGTAAATAGTGATTAAATGGTCAACGTAGGGATTAAGGGTGAATCCCTCTACAAATGACTTTATCACAAGTTATGCGATAACAGTGGGAGCTTCTTTCAAGTTAAAGAGCTCAGGTCTAGTATGAAGTCTAGACATATACTTAGCGAAATTCATGTCATTAGAGATAACATTGAATGGAAGGAAATAGCAATTAATAAAGTTGGAATATATGGATATCGGGTATATCCACTTGCCAAGCTTGTATTGCATTTTAACTAGTGTTATAATACACTAAAGATTATAGAATATGAAGTAGTAATAGTGTATTGACTGTTCATATGTGATAATCACATTTATCGTTAGAGTTTTATTAAACTCACCTGCTACCTTGTCGTATCCGAATGGGTTGTAGAGACAAATTGAACCCCATTAAAGTGAACTGGATTGACATGGTATTCGCCCCTAGTTACCTATATGAGGTGACGTCTCCAAGTGACTAGAGTGTGATGCGATTGATGGCAAGTTCAAGTGCCATAGAGTCATATGGGATGACTAGTCGATCACATAGGCAGACTGTATGGTTATGTCGGGCAGTGACCGCTTATAAAGTTCTGGTAAATGATAAAGCCTGGTCGTGGCAAGAGCTACTATAGTATTCTTATGAGTCAATTCTTTTGACTAGAGACTATTCGCCCAAGTTGACACAACTTCTGATTAGCTTTGATTTATACTCTATGATTTCGTAAATGAGGTCAAAATGGGTATATTTTGGGTTATGATGGACTGTGGCTAAACGAAGGGAATAGGGCGATAGGAATTGTCCACCCCTTGTCAGGGTTGTTTGAAATCTCAAGGCCACTCGAGGAGTAGTTAACTGGAAATGCGTGGCCACGCTCGGAAGGTATCTCTGATAGATAATTCCGGTCAGATAGTTAATCTCCAGATCGAGAAAACCACTCAAGATATGATCAAATGTAAGTACGACCTGCAAGACACCTTGCATTGAGTGGGAGTTGTAATAGGACAAGAGAATTGGTGACGCACACTTGTCTAGGACAATTGGGAGATTGTTGAGAAATGTGTCCTCAACAATAGTGCGATCACATGATTTAAATATCATTATTAAATCTCATACTAAGAATACGTGAGGGATGATTCTTTATGCAGTCGTCTGACCGTCATTAATCGGTAATGATTGGCTAACTAGAGTTTGACATTACTGTCGTGTGACGGTGGTGGTCAGTTGATCCCTTTAGGTCACACCTATAGGATGAGGCCCAAATAGATATTTAATTAATTGTATGCGATACGAATTAATTAATTCCTTAATTATGGGAGTGCAATTTTGCGTCTTATTTTAATGTGATTAAATAAGATTAAATTTAGTAATTAAGTGTTTTATTACTAAAATTGTTGAGGTATTATATAAGTTTTGAGGTAGAGATAATTAGTTATTTAAAGTTACAAGAAGTTGTAATTTTAACTAACTAGTAATTATGGGACCCATTATATGTTGATATAATGGTAGTATACTACTCAAAAAGTGGAGTGTATATTATATTATTAATTGTAATATTTAAGTGTTAAATGATTACATTAATAATTAAATATGTAAGATAGTTA
This sequence comes from Silene latifolia, assembly GCF_048544455.1. Classification (NCBI taxonomy): domain Eukaryota; kingdom Viridiplantae; phylum Streptophyta; class Magnoliopsida; order Caryophyllales; family Caryophyllaceae; genus Silene; species Silene latifolia. Next base: position 67,749,370 of record NC_133535.1, on the reverse strand, counting down.
AACATATGACTTATAAGCATTTGTGGGACAAATGACAAAAGGCAAAAATGGACCATATAAGACCAATATTTCGGCCAACATAAGAGCATATAAGATGCTCTTTTGTCTTGTGTTGATGTTGGTTATTGTGTGATTGTGACACATCATGCTAGCTCTAATCATGCCTACATGTTACACACTCTACCTACAATTAACAAACAAGTAAAAAAAAAGCAAAAGATTCCTCCTTTGCCTTATGCCAACCGGTTTTGGCATTACAAAAGAGCATTTGGTTGCTCATTTTGCTACTACTTGTTTTTGCTAGTTTTTGCTTATATCTCTCTAACTTTCCTCACATGCAATTGCAACAAAGCTCTCCATAAATACTAATACACATCATATATTACTTGAGATAGTAATACAAGATCATTAGTATTATTAAGGTAATATTTCTACTAAATATCTAGTTAATATTAGTAGGAATTTTTGGGATTAATCTTGGGTGCAATTTATTGGAGTGGCTTCTATACTTGGAGTCTTAGGAGGATCATCCATCATACTTAGCTCAAGAACAAGTGAAGGAAGGTGACCTTACTTGTGCCCATAATTTCGAACCTAATATCAATGTGAGGAACATTGTTTTTCTTATAAATCTTTCATTTTGTTATGCATGCACTAGATCTAAAGAACAAATAATTAACAAGTTAATTAGTTCACTATTAGAGGAGTCTAATAATAGGTATATGAACCTAACATGCTTTTCACGCATTATATCAACAAGTAGAGGATGAAAGTCGGGATGAAACTCATAAATTGAGGATTTTCGAAGTTTGGGATAGTTTCATTACCGCAAACAAGAGTACATGTAACTTGAAAGCTGAGATTGGTTTCGTACCAATGATATTTGAAGACCATTACTTCTGTGTTTGTATAAACTTTAAACAAAAAAAAGGTTGAAGTCCTAGATAATACATCGTATGATGAATGGGAAGAGACAAGTGTTTACAAACTGGCAGATATTGTGGTAAGTTAAATGGTTTAGTTGATAATGGAAATCTGAAAATTGTTGGATAATATATGTGATTTTCATTCTCATGATTTACTTGTAATGTGTTAGGCTCCATGCATGAGTGACTATCTGGAAGCAAAGAAAAGGCCGAGAGCTGAAGAAATAATAGGTTTTAACATTGTTAACGTAAGCTTCAAATGGCATAAACCAAAACTAAAAAACAATGAATCTGGCACTTTTCTAATGCTGCACATGATAAGGTATGAGGGAGAAGTATTTGAAACAGATCTTGATGGAAAGGTCGGCCGCAGATACTACTGGCTATAAATGGCAGCATCATTACTGCTGGCTGACATAAATGAAATTAGGGATCAACTCATTGCAAGGGTAGCAGAGTTCACAGCAATAAAGGATGAAGTCTGGCCTTAACTGAAACTGAAAAAAGATGCAGCGATGAACAAAAAGCCTGCAAAAGGAGGCAAGGTTGAAGATGTGCATAAGCCGGTGAATACTAAAATCCCTGTTCTTTGTAGGTCTCCTAACAACAGGTAAATAACAAAATAAAAAAATGGCTCATCGGATATGATAATGCCATTACTTTGTGAGATTCATTTTTGTTTTATTTAACTATAGACATATATTACTGAGTACCTGTGCACATATTCAGGATTGCAGCGGTATTGTCAGTGTGCAAGGGCAAAACACAAGTTGTGGTCAGAGGTCAAAACAGTTGCACAATATGCAAGTGGAAGGGGTCGAGGTAGAGGTCGAGGTAGAGGCAGCAATGTCGGAAAATAGTAAGTGTTTGATCTGAGTTAGGAAATGGGTATGAAGATTGATTTATAATAAATAGAAAAAAATGGTACAATGTAGATTGTTTGATAAGGTTTTGAAAATGGATTTGTAATGAATATATAACAGACTACTGTTAATGTGCTATTTCAAAGTTCAATTTAATTTGGATTTCTGTGCTTTTTCAAAGGGTTAAGTTTTCTATTTGTTCATTTTACATGTGCAATTTCCGTTAAAGAAGACAGGTGTGATGTTGTATTGAATGCATTGCGAGATTGTATTATGTAAACTGTGGTATTGTAACTTTGAATCGAACATTAGGTGATATTGTTATACTTTAAAATCAATCATACTGACGGATATTATTTGGAAAATGTAAAAAATGTGATATAGTAATTGTTATTGAACAAACATTGTTCACCCTTAACTGACAATGTCTTTTCAGAAAGTCTGATATTATATTGTATATCATGTGATATTGTATGAAAAAAACAACCGATATTGTAAAACTGAGAGGATAATCATTATTTCCCAATAAGTAAGATATTATATTGAATAATTTGTGGTATTGTATTGAATACATTTTGATATTGTAAAGAATAGTGTTACTATTATGTAATTAGTGTGATAGTTATGGTATTTATTTCAGACAAGTGTGATATTGTGTTCGATATGTTGTGATATTGTACAGTGAAGAATACATAACAGATAAAATATCACATACATATCCAATGCAATATCACACGTCTAACTATGCAATATCACAACATGTACATTGAAATATCAGACTTCTGATAATACTATTTTCTAAACTTTATGTATGAAATATAACACGTCTAACTATGCAATATCACAACATGTACATAACAATAAATGTTTTGTTTTCATTATTCCGTTATCGTATTGTTCTATTTCTTTACCTCAATTTATATACGATATCATTTCGATTTTAGTTCAAATCTCCATTAAAACATCGTAACTAAAGACAAAATTTGAATGTTCTTCTAAAAACCTCGTATTATCCATTGTAAGGATCTCTTGTGAAGAATATAGATAAAAGTTATTCATGAGCAAATGGGTTTTTTATTCTTGACTAACATATCTACTTACAATGAATTGTTTCTCATATGCTTAATTGAGTTAAGTACTTTGAAACGTTAAATCATTTTGATAACTAGATTTGTAGGAAATCAAAATTGACCAAAATACCGCAACCACTTCAATGAAAGTTTTAAGACTAAACGAATGAATTGAAGAGTAGTCTTCATGAAATTCAATTTTGCTTTTCTAAGCAAAAACTCATTGAAATAAGTGGGAGCATTCTCTTAACCGTTAAGAAAAGGACGAGGTTCAAAGAAGTAAAATTAGAATGGAATTGATACAAGGTAATGTTAAAAGTAAAGTTATTAAGAATAACGATACTAAACCTATCAATCCGGGCCGATAAAGTTTCCATTATCTTAAGTGTTGGACGCTAGAAAGGAAACTACCCCAAATTATTGAAGAATCAGCAAGTTAGTTGTGGGACATCTAATGAGACCTTCTTCTTTAAATGTTTATTTGATTAACATAAATCTTGCTAGTACTACTTCGTCAATATTAGAAACCAGTGGAGGTTTTCATCATTATATTCGATACATAAGATGATTATAATATGACGCCTAGCATCAAATAATGTCGAGAGATAGAGTCATTGTGTAATCAATCTAGTTTTGGGTTTATAGTTGTCCCTTAATTATGACTATTAAGTGCATAAACTCTGAATAAGAATATAATCTTGTTAAGATACAAAAGAGGTTTCACTTTTGTGACCCTGTACACCACGATTTGATGTATGGCTAGCCCATTATCAAGCTGAATATATTCTAAACCAAACTATAATGATACATCATGTAGATGATACAAGACTCAAATTGGTAACCCAAGATTAAACCTTAAATTCTGGAATGATGAACGCAAAGAGTTATCGAGTACTCTTGGATCCATTAGATTGTTAATCTTATGGTATATGCGTATCTTGTATTCAAAGCAAGATGTCTCGTGCCTTTTGGTTGAAAAAGAGATCGAGGTTGTAAATCATTGATCCAAAATAGGTTGATCATTTTCTTTTACCAACGATTTAAGTTAACGCTAATGTGTTCACTTAATAAGGTAAATAGAGAAATCTTTGAAGAAGTTCAAAGAGTTCAAAGTATCACGATTTAGTCGTGATGTGATTATCAAAGTGAAGACTTTGATATAAGCCAAAGGAAATGTGATATCGTATCACAAATTAATCTCTCTTAGCACGGATTATGGGATAATGTGTGGTTGGATAAAGAAATCAAATGCTATTCGATATGGTTTGGACTTCAATCAACTTACTTTGAGTTACTTGATCCTTTTGGGGATTTTATCATTTTGTCTAAATTATTTTTCCACTAAATCTAAAACGAATCATATGAGATATGAAATGGTAGAGTACCATGCTTGTAAGTTTTCACAAGAAACAAATGCTCATTTTTCCTTACTATAATCACGAGTACAACGAGTTTGTGGCTCGTGAAACTGTCTTTCTAGAATACAAGTTTATTTCTAGAAGACAGAGTAGGAGAAAATATTCAAGAGCCGCAAAATAATTGTGTCAAAAATTGTATGTCGCAAGAAACTGGTTTTTCTTGGCTACATGACGTTGTTTCTTCGAAACCTAGGAGGTTGAACTCATCACTTGTTGAAGATGATGAATTCGTGTTACTTTTAGAAAGTAAAGAGCTTGCAACTTACAAAGAAATTATTTGATTCAAGTTACTTCTGGAAAGTAATGATCATATGACTTAAATAAGAGTGTTTAAGTCAACTCAATACAAGGCTTAGAGCCATGAAAATCCAAAATAAATTCCAAGTGGAATTGTTGGATATCAAAAAGAGATATCAAAGCTTGATTGGTGGCAAAGGGTTTTGCACTAGTTGAAATTCTTAAGTGTATTTGGATCTTCTTAGGGATTGTGTTTCATTATGATGATATACATATAGCAAGTGAATCTAAAACCCACTTCTTCAATTAGAAGGAATATATTCAATACATGTCTTGAGTTTTGTAGATTCTTGCAATCCTAAGATAATATGAAACTTAAGAGAGGGTCTTAAGTAGGACATCAATGAGTTGGAATCAATGTTTTGATCATGTTATAAAACTTTTCTCGATAAGTCGAGAAGTTGTGTTTATACATGGAGTTTAGTGGGAGTTACGGAAATTTTAATTAGTCTTATATGTGGATGACATATTTATCATTGGGAATGATTTGACACTAATGAAGTATTATAATACATCTTTAATATCCGGATTTATGGAGATAAATCTACATGATATTAGCATCAAATAAGAAGTCTTATGTTGATAAGATTCATGATTAGTTCAATCGAGTTGAACATATTTGATTGATTCCATTTGTTTCCGCTGCCGGATCAATTAAATGAGTAATGATGTACAACACTTCATATACTTTGAGTATGATGAATTGTTTCAAAATCGAATTTAAGTAATAGTTACCAAGTAGCCATATAGATTATTCTTAAGTGCTTGAGAAAGCATTAAGGATGGAAAGTTAAGTGTTTTTGATGCAATTAACTAATTTGTGTAAGAGTGTTACACGAATGACAATTGATATTGCGAAAGGTTTCAGACAAAACCATATTCAAAACACGTGAAGATGGTTAAGGAACCATTGTGGCTATCTTATTTAAGAAATAGATTTGCTAGAATCATTCTAGGCAATAAAGAACAATGAGAGATATTTACAACGGAAATTAAGTACACTTGAAATCATGAGATGTGCAAGAAGGATGAGTCCCACATACTGTGAAAACAGTGGGAGCTATTCTAAGGCTAGAGGCCCTATGTCTAGATTGGATCTAGACACGTACTCAGAAAGTTTTGTAATGCAAATGTATACATTACATAGGAAAACGAGTATGTAGTAAGTTTGAGTAAGGTACAAGAAGTTGATAAAACCTACTAACCAAAGCCTTCTCATAGGCTTAACATGATGAGTCATGTCATATGTCATTTCAATTGCATTGAGATGAACAACTACATATAAGATGAAAATGGATTATAAAATTATGAAGTAGTAATCAGGTATTGACTATTCATATGAGATAATCACATTTGTCGTTCGAGTTTTTAAATCTAAAAACTCCTTTTATACCTTGTTACATCCAAACGGGTTGTAGAGACAATATTGAACCCCGTTAAAGTGAACCCGGATTAACATGGTATTTGCCCATAGTCACTTGTGTGAGGTGACGTCTCGAAGTGACTAGAGTGTGATGCGATTGATGGCAAGTTCAAGTGCCATAGAGTCATGTGAGATGACTAGTCGATCATATAGGCAGACTGTTAGGAACACTTGTCGGGCCTTATGACCGCTTATAGAGTTCTGGCAAATTTATATAGCCTGGTCGTGGTAAGAGCTACTATAGTATTCTAATGAAACAATTCTTTTGACTAAAGACTGTTCGCCCAAGGTGGCACAGTTTCAAATTAACTTTGATTTATGTTACTACGACCTTCTTAAATGGGGTCAAATGGGCATATTTTGGGTTATGATGGATGTGGCTAGTCGAAGAGAATAGTGCGATAAGAATTGTCCACCCCCTTGTCAGGGTTAAAACAATATCTCAGGGCCACTCGAGGAGTAATGAACTGGAAATGTGTGGCCACACTCGGAAGGTATCTATGGTAGATGATTCCGGTCAATCAGTTATTCTCCAGATCAAGGAAACCACTCTCGATATGATCACTTGCAAGTACGACCTGAAAGACACCTTGCATTGAGTGGGAGATAGTAATAGGACAAGAGAATTGGTGACGCACACTTGTTGAGGACAAGTGGGAGATTGTTGGAATAAGTGTCCTCCGACAATAATGAGATCACAACTGTCGATCATGATGATCACACGTTTAAATCTCATTTTAAGAATACATGTGGGATATAATATTTTACAGTCAACTGGTTCACACATATCGGTAATGATTGGCTGACTAGAGTTTGACATTACTGTCGTGTGACGGTGATGATCAGTTGATCCCCTTAGGTCATACCTATAGTGAAATACTCTTAATTGATTATTTAATTAATCGTATGCCGATACGAGTTAATTAAATTGCTTAAAATTGACGGGTGATTTTGTGAGTAAAGTTAACGTGTCTTATTGTAATTTGATTAAATGAGATACGGTCTAAGTAATCGAATTGTTTTATTACTTAGATAAAATTATTGTTTACGAAACAATTGAAATTGAAAGAATAATTTATTATAAATACAAGACGTTGTGATTTATAATTGATAAACCGTTTTGGTACAAGTAATTACGAATTACTAGTCGATTTTGTATATGACATATTTGATGAGTATGTTGATTTTTAATATGTTAAAAATATATTACAATTTCACATGTCAAGTAACATGTCACATATGTCACAATTGACAAATGACAAAATAAAATGGATCTTCCATTTTATATGTGCCGAAAAATTGGAGGGAGTATTAGTGGATAAATTGTGTTGATTATTCTAATAAGAGAAAGCACAATGATTAAGCCTAATAACTAGTCATGCATGCCTAGTCTTGTCTTGAGAAGAACACAAGACCATGCATTGGCCTCTCCTTCCCCTCCAACCGATTTTCTACATAGAAAAGACAAGGGCTTTTCTTTGATTATTCACATCTTTACTACCTAATTTTTCTAGTGTAAGAAAATTAATTCTCTCTACTATTTGTGAAAATCTTAGAGAAATAAAACCACAAAAATTACTCCCTCTTGGACCGATTTATTCAAGAGCAATTACAAATTATTTTTGTGTCAAATTTTAAGTAAAGACTAATATTATTACTAGATCATAATAATATTAGTTACTAAGAGGTTTCTTTGGGTATATACTTTTGGGAGAGGTTCTAATTTGAACCTTGTTCATCCATTTTAAGGAAAGCTCAAGAACTAACAAATAGGTGAATTTGTTGGTGCCCTTTAATCTGAAATCACATAGTAAGATTGATGATTTCTTCTCTTATCTTGTTTTAGTTTGCATGCATAAGATCTAGCATTTGTTTTATGACTAAATAAATTATTACATATATGAATATGTTAACTTAAGAGATTAATGATTTCTAAGAAGGTTGAGCACTCAACACTCTCCAAGTGACTAAACTCATCCCGGAATCCGGCATTACTAGTTATTCATCCTTAGTCTCCATGGTTTCCTCATCCTCATCACATACAAGAATCCCATCCTCTCCCCAATGAACCACTTCAAAGCTACTAAGGGCTCTCTTGGTTGGACATTCTTTGGCAAAGTGTCCATAACCTTGGCATTGGTAACATTTTTTGAGAGGTTTCAATTCCCTTTCCCCTTGTCAAGTGTGGATGTCATGGTTGGAGTGTTGGTTTCTTTGGGTTTGGTCTCGGTATAGGGGGTCTTGGTAGTTGTTTTGGATGGGAATTTTGAATTAGAGGTCTTCCCTTTGCCCAATTTATTCACACTTAAAGCCAAGTTCATGGCTTCATCAAAGGACCACAACAATTGCATTCGAACCATATTAGCAATTTTGTCATCCAACCCTTCCACAAACCTAGCAATTTTTTTCTCGGGTTTCTCATTGATTTCACATTGCAAGGTGAGTTGTTCAAAGTCTCTAAGATAGGACTGAAGGGGTTTTTGCTCTTGTTTAAGTCGGGTGAGTCAAATGATCATGTCTTGAGTATGGTCCTTAGGCACAAATTTCTCCATAAGTTTCTTTTCAAGCTTAACCGAAGACTTAATAGGTTCCTTACCCTCCCTTCTTCTTTGGTTCTTTATATTCTCATACCAAAGTGAAGCATCACCCTTAAATTTTAAGATTGCAACTTTAAAAGACTTAGCATCCGAATAGGCTTTAAACTCAAAGACTCTTTCTATGGTTATAACCCAATCTAGCAAATCCTCGGGGTCTAAACTACCATAAAAATCAGAAATTTCTACCTTTAAGTCTTTGTTGAGCTCCCTTTGAAAACCCTCAAGCATGGACTCCGCCGAATCCGACATTGCTTCCTCTTCATGGTTGCCTTGGTCTCGTCCTCTACCCATGACACCATGGTCTCTTCTCCTACCACGAGGTGGTCCTCCATCTCTTGGTGGTGTTGGAATATTAGCCATGATAACATTGAAGGAGTCTATCATTAGGTCGCATTTCTCCGAGAGTTGTGTTACTTGAGTCTCAATACCGGCTAGTCTCTCCTCACTCATGGTTATTTTTGTGTTTTTGGATGTGGTTGAGGTTTATAGTGAACTCACAAGGAAGGTTTCTTCCCAAGACTAACACAACAATGGAATTGTGTTATAACCTAGGCTCCGATACCAATTTGAAGTAAAACTCTTAGGAGTCGATATTTGGACAAATAAGACTCGATTTTAATAATGAAACGGACTGTTTAATTGTGAATAAAATGACTATATTCTGGACAGAAATTTCGAGAATTGAATTTCAACACTCGGATGGACTGTTTGTAACCACTGAATAATTTGGAAAACACAATGGATTGAATTGCAAGTACGATTAGAATTGAGTGACTTGGGATATGACTTAATCTAAGCAGTAAGCCACTAGACTAAGCCTAAGAGGGATCCAAGCACTAAAAAATGGAATCAATCAACTCTAAGCACAAATAAAAAGAGGGTCTTCTTGCACTAAGCAAAGAATTTTTGGAGAAAAATAATGTTTTCACTGTTAATCTTCATTCATCAAATCTGATTTTTTCATGAGGAAAGCCTTGATTTTATAGGCCAAGCTAAGTAATCCTCACCATACATTCAAATATTAATCTAAGGGCTCATAGAGTCCCACAAAAACCGTGCAAGCTTGGTCCCAAGGACCTTGTACAAGTTGAAAATCAAAAGCTTAAACAAGGAAAGTAAACTAATAAGACAATGATTATTTAAATATAGAGGAAACTCTTTTGGAAGTTTCAAGGGGTCCGGCCAAGCTTTTGTAAGAGTAGTAGAAAAACAAAAAGAAGCCTTGTGGATGTCTTGGTTAATTTAGGAAGGTTGAAAGTGACTTGAAAGTGACCTTGTACCTTCCTTTTGCAAACCGTGTAAGCTAGGGCCACCCAGTTTTGTTTCTTGCTTTTCTATATGATTATCACCTTTCCAAGACACAAGTTCTTAGACAAAAATACTCTAAACTCATCATAGAAGATTTCTAGGCCATAAAATGCCCCATGTTCTTAGACGTATTTCAAATTGAACTCTATCTCGGTCAAGGGACCAAAATCGGGTTCATGGTTGCTTGTTGTGGATTGTTTTGCTTCAGACTTCCCTTGGTAGCATAATTATCACAGGCTGCTCTTGCTTTAATTCTTTGATCATGGCTGCCTCAGATAAAAATAGTACTCCATTGATTTCCTCAGGCATGTTAGGACTTCCATAGCCTCTTTGGTTTGGTGGTAAGGGGGTCAGGGTGACCTTTTTGCCATTGTGCTTGAAACTATAGACATTTTCTTTCCCTGATGAGTGGTGATCCTATCAAATTCCCATGGCCTCCCTAACAGTAGGTGGCAGGCATTCATAGGGGCCACATCACATAACACTTCATCCTTTTACACCTTCCCAATTGAAAAAGGAACAATGCACTACTTGTCAACTCTCACTTTAGAACCTTTGTTTAACCACCATAATCTGTATGGACTTGGGTGCTCTTGGGTGGGTAAACCCAGCTTGCAGACCATAATGGTGGAAGCTAAATTGGTACAGCTACCTCCATCAATGATCAGGTTACACACCCTTCCTTGGACAGTGCATCTACTTCTGAAGATCATGGATCTTTGGTCAGCTTCTAGAGGAGCTGGTTGAGAGTGCATAACCCTCCATAGGACCAAACTGTGCCATATTTCAAGGTGGGCTACAACTTGTCCTTGTTCTGTTCCCTCCTCAGTTTCCACTTCTTCTAAGACAAGTGTCTCATCCTCCTCATATTCAACTAGACCTTCCCTTTCTAACTCTTCAATCTCCATAGCTGTGAGAGCCCTATTGGAAGGAAAATCCTTCTTGAAATGGCCAAATCCTTGGCACTGAAAGCACTTGATCTTATCCCTGGACAGAGGTGGGTTTGCCTTAGGGTACATGGGTGCCTTTCCCTTGTCTCCAATGGGTTGGGTAGCTGATTTAGGTGTCTCAGTGATGCTGACACCAGTATAAGGTTTGAATGTTGGTTTGGTGGGGAATCTAGGTGTGACAGGTTTCACTTTTCCTAGTTTCTTAACTCTCAAAGTTAGATTTACAGCTTCATCAAATGACCAAACCGGCTGCATCCTTACCCTACTAGCTGTCTTAGGATCCAAACCCTCAATAAACCTACCAATCTTTTGCACAAGTTTCTCAGTAACCTCACATTGCAGGGTTAGCTGTTCAAAGCTCCTAAGTTAGGTCTCAATAGATAGCTGGTCTTGCCTCAACTGAGTCAATTTAATAAAGATATCCTGGGTATAGTCTTTGGCTATAAATTTCTCTCTTAATTTCTTTTTTCAACTTAGCCCAAGACCTGACTGGTTCCTTACCATCTCTAATCCTTTGGTGTTTCATGCTTTCATACCAAAGAGATGCATATCCTTTGAATTTTAAAATGGAAACTTTAAAAGCTTTTCTGTCATCATAACCCTTAAACTCAAAGACCCTCTCAATAGATCTAAGCAAGTCTAACAAATCCTTAGGATTTAAACTACCATGGAAAATCAGGGATCTCTACTTTAACATCTTTATCTCTAACTAAGTAGTTACCTTCTTCCATCATAGACTCTTCTGATTCTGAGTTGAGCTCTTCTTCATTCTTATGATGTGGTTGGCCCCTTCCTACTCCAAAGAAACCTCTACCTCCGCCTCTTCCTCTGTAGGGTGGTGGTCTTCCTCTTTCGGGAGTGGGAATGTTTGCCATGACAGTTTTCACAACTTTCGGGGTCACATTAACCAGGTTGGTTAACTGATCCATTTTTGCCTCAATTCCTGCTAATCTCTCTTCACTCATGGTTGTTTTTTTTAGTTTTGATGTAGCTAAGAAAATGAACTCACTTTTCTCTCACTCAAGGCTAACACAAGATGGGATTGTGTTATAACCTGGCTCTGATACTAGAATTTGCAGTGTAAATCACAGGGACATACACAAATTTGACAAACCCGGACAACAGACAATGAACAATCTCAGGGAATGCAATGAACTTGAGAAATTTGGTGACAATAGCAAATGACCTTAACAATTCATGAAATTTGGTGATAATTCAGTTACGGTGATAAAATAAACATAGTACCAAAATTCAGGATTTTTCAAGCGTTCTAGGTATTTTAAATAAATTGAAAAGTATAATTAATTGAAATTTGATGATTTGGGAGGATTAAGACTGAAATTTTGGACGAACAAAAGGATATAATTATCAAATTTACCCTCAAGCAAGCTTGTGTGGTTCTTTTGATTGAAATGTTTGGACTAACAAATGGATATAATTATCAAATTTACCCTCAAGCAAGCACATAAGGTTGACTTAATAATTTGGGAGGATTAAGACTGAATTATTCAAGCAAGTACAGAATTAATTCAATCTCAACCAGACAATGCACTTAAAACAGCTCAAGCAAGCACGAACCTGTCCTAAGTACCACCACAGATCCTTAATCAATAGCTAAGAAAGCACAAGGTATTATTAAGTCTAACTTACAACTAAGACTCAGCAAAGTTAATAAGAATTGCAAATTCTGATAGAAATCTCAAGGTTTTTTCATTAATCAAAGTCTGAGTAAAACAGACTGAGGAAGGGTCCTTATATAGGCCTTTTCTGTGAAGTCTTAGCACAAATAAAACCCTAGATACCTCTATCTAAGGGCCAGGATTAGTTTCAGGAAGTAAACAAGAACATTGGAAATATATTACGACGAATACAAAAGGAATTAAAGGAAACCGAGTAAAAACAAAAGTGTTTCAGCCATGATAGTGACAGGTTGCTCATAGACTGATGTATCTCCTTGGCTGGTTGTGTGAAGTCAAATGGCCTCGGTTCAGGCACCAACTGTTACTCTAGGTGCTATCTGAAGACTGGTGAAACAGGCCAAGAGTCCTTTGTTGAGAGTTTTTCCCTTGTTTGGCCAAAAATGGCAATTCTACTTTATCTGATTTACCCTTCCCGCAATTGGCTCCTCTATTTGATTTTCTGTGAAATGGTTTGGAAAATAAGCCTGGCTCCCTAGGGTTGATCTAATCTTAGTTGAGTAAAGATTCAGCTGCCATGGTGGTAGCTTGTGGTTACCCTGAGTCGTGCACTTGTGGCCTGATGAACTTGGACTGACAGTTGACGTTGCCTGAGTATTGTTGCTATGCTTGTTGTTGGCCTGGGCATGGTTTGTTGGGGCTTGATACCGTCGTTTAGTATCAAAAATAAAAACCAAAGTACTACTAACAGAAGTCAGCGGTAAGTAGGATCGATCTCCACATGGAGGCGGTCACTATCTACTTGTTATTCCAGTCTGTCTAATGTCACTATTGGGGGTTTTTAAATGATTTCTAACTAAAAGTGGTTAAGCCAAGAGAATTAAAGAAAAGAGCAATAAAATAAAAGTGGATTAAAGATGTGACCAAATAAAGAGAAGTATGCTAGGAATTCGGTTCACCATGGCAATTGACTAGCTCCGTTATAAATAGTTCAGACGGTCTATTGTGAGAAGGGCAAGGGAAAGGTCCTTCCGGTCCGCTATCCACCCTAGATTACAACTAACTTAACTTTTGTCCTCATTAGGGTAGTCTAATTTTCATAACAGGTCTTTTCATTCCAATCTTCCGATCTAGTATTGAATTTAACCAATTTAATGGGTTTAGAAGCGTGCACTTACAACTAAACGATAACAGTTATATTGTCATAAAACAGTTCTCACAATCAGTCGTTTAACCTATACACAACATCGTCAATTAACTACCATGGCTCCCCTAATCCTAACATAAAGGGATTTAGCTATGCATAAACATAACAAGAACAAAAGATGAAGAAATAATGAACATTGTAAATTAAAGAGAGTAAGAGAGAAATACAAATTAAGATCCGGAAAAAGAGGAGTCGAACCAATATCCAAGGCAACAAAAAAAGTGATTAAGAGGTGATAAGAGAGAGAGGAAGAGATCCCTAAACCTAATCACGTCTCTCCTATTTATAGGAGAGAAAAATCTTAAACTTAAAACACGAAACTTAAGCTAAAAGCCTGTGTCCAATATCCAGCTGCTCGATCGAACACTTTGAAACGCTTCGATCGAGTAGAATTCTGCAAAAACCACTCGATCGAGTGAAATGTCGATCGAATATCTCTAATAAAGCACCCCTCGATCGAACTCATAAAGTATTCGATTGAGTCTTCTTATCCTCCAAAAGTGTTCGATACTATAGTCAGGAAAACACCACGATCGATGATTCCCTGCTGCAGCAGCTCGTGTTCTTCACATGGTTAGTTTTCGAGACTCCTTCACGCATCCCAAGACAGTAGCATTTCCGCTCCAAATCCGCTCATCCTCTAAATGCAAGCAAAAAGGGCAGTTCCAGGCCCGATTCCGCTACTGTTAGGTCCATTCCTGCAAATAAGAGAAAACAAACCAAACTATACGATTCGGGGCATTTCGTTGCATAAAACTATGAGGATCGCATAGAAATACGTGCTTAAATAGGCTTAAAAAGACTATATAAAATGCACGTATCAAATCTCCCCAAACCAAACCTTTACTCGTCCTCGAGTAAACTAAATGCAAACTAAAGGAACGGAGAAGAAAGCTCAGAGCTAGCTACAAATGACCACTTAAAACCAATTTAATGCAGACAACTAATACTTATAGCGAAACAGTCAAACGCAAACGAGTTGTATGATGTTTATAACAAAGCTGAACCGTCGACCTTGCAAGACCTTTGATAATGGACTCTTACGGGTCACTCTTCTCTCATGAAGCAAAGGGTAAGCATATAAATGTAGGAGAAAAAGAAATATAGTCGCTCACCTAAACTACGACCCACATAAGCATGCATGCAGTTGATATGATAGATAATTCTAACTACCGTTCACATACATTCCAATCAAACAAGGTCTGTCACAACCGAGGGCTTACAAAAATACGGTAAAGTGAGGCAATGGGTAAGAAAAGGCAAAACATTTTTGGGAATGTGGAGGTATAAGCCAAGCTAGCTACCTAAACAAAACCAAACGAACCATATCCGATTCTTAATCCATCCAAATTTAAGCATAGTGCCCTTCATTTGGCACAAAAACTACTCACCAACCAAAACAACAACTCCTCACAAAATATAGATAAAACATAGGAGTGAAACCGTTACAAACGAATTTTTCTTTTTACACGGTCTGTTTTTCTTTTTTCTTTTCTTTCCCTTCACGTTTTTTTTCTTTTTATTTTTTTTTTCAATTTTTGTTCTCATCCTCCTTTTCCATAAATTACCAACTCCTGATAGTACAATACAAACCAAACTTGGCACAATAAACAATATACCATAAAACAATCTAAACTAGCTTGACAAGGCAGGCTAAATTTGGATGTAGTTAAGGGTCAATAGGCAAATTTGGCTAAATGTGGAGTTTAATGGGTAAAAGTGAAAGAAAAGGGGAATGTAAGCGCCTCCCTGCATGTGACACCAACCACTAACCTGAATGTATGTAGGCAAAAAGCAATTGAATTTCATAGAAGTGCAAAAATAGTGTACATGTTATGCAAGGAGTAACTACCCACAATCCTGCATGAAACCGGTGATAAATGACACCAGTTTATACGGCTCTAAAACTTAGAATATATGAGTAGGTTGCCAAAATTTCAGGTCAAGTCTATTCGTTCAGCTAAATTTCAACATTAACTCGTAGATATGCAGAAGACAAAGCTAAAGATATTAATTTATGCAAGGCTTAAGTAAAATGACTAAATGTAGTGCAATTTCCTCATTGAAATCCATCGTTCCGACTCAACCTATATGCAAAAGTAAACGTGAATTTTTTTTGGAATTTTTCAGAATTTTCTAATTTTTTGAGATTTTGATTTTTATAAAAATAAACAAGCAATGCATACAGAAATGTAATAAAAACAACATGCAGACACAGATATGGATGCGTAACCTCCCCAAACCAAACTGTACAATGCCCTCATTGTACCAAAAAGAGGGAAAGGTGATGGAAACTGAAAAGAAGAGAGTGAAGCAGCAGAAAACATACAAGATAACGCGAAGTAGGGACCTCCCCAAACCAGCCAGCAACAAGGGAGGTCGCAAAACAGCTCCATCAGTGTTGTTAGAAGGAAATCAACCAAATCTACTCGACGGTACTCGATCGAGAGGAGTTAGTACTCGATCGAGTACAATAGGCTGCCATAGTGTTCGATCGAAGGAGAAGGGCTACTCGATCGAAAGGTCTGTTTCTGTGGATGCTTGATCGAGGAGGATAAGCAATCGATCGAGGGAGTAAGCACTCGATCGAAAAGAAAATAGCTCGATCAAAGGCTCCCTGATGCGGTATACCTAGGTGACAGTGAAACACCTGCAAAGACGCAAAATAGCAACCACAAAACGACCAAAAATTGAGCCGAAATTGTTCGTAGTCTATGGTTTAAAAACCAATTATTACACACACAACAGAAACTTAAATGTTCGAAAAACTACTCAAAAGAAATCTAATCTCTGGATTGCCTCCCGGTAAGCGCTAGTTTCAGATAGGTCCCAGCTCGACCTTCTCTTTTCAACAGCCATTCCAATTGAGCCCAGTCAAAACAGCTCAAAGCACGCAGCAATCGATCAAATAACTGTGCATGAGCTACACAAAACTTTAAGTAGCACCATAATAGAATAATAACATAGGAAATTAAAATATACAACTATTTAAGCCTATCAAATTTCCTATGACAGCTCCCAAAATTATCCACAAAATAATTCTGCCCTCCAGCTACGGGCAGAATATAAAAGCTCAAATTAACCGTAGGTGGAAAATAAGAGAGCCCAGGATCATTTAAAAGCAATCTAAGGTACCGTATTAGCTTAATGAATTTCTGATGACAATTATGGTGAAACTTTATTAGCTTATACATCCGACCGGGAGGGGGTCGAGCATCAAAATAAAAAGCAGGAGTCATATGAGATAGTGTACTATTAATGAAATTATCATTAACTACCTCAGGTCGGCCGCTCCTAACGTTGGAATCATTGGCAAAAGAATACATTACCTCTTTCATGCTAGGAACATTCACTGACTCAGCTACCTTCTCGTTCCCCTCCTTTTCGGGTCCTATCCCGTAAATCGCAGCCTCTAGCGCGTCCAGCTCTGCTTTGAAAATGGGGGATTCACCATAACCATTGTCTTCGTCCAAATCGTCATCCAAAATGGACCAAAGAGATATAGCATTGCTCTCTGTGGCCATATCAATCGATCGAGAATGCATAGTGCTCGATCAAGGAGTTTTTTCATCAAAAATACTCGATCGAGGAGTACTGACCGTTCGATCGAGTTGTTATTCCTCAGCCGTACTTGATTGAATAGTGTAGGGTGTTCGATCGAGGTCTTCCTCATACAAACCGTTCGATCAAGTGGTAAGTTCTGCTCGATCGAATTCCTCCTCATAGAATTCACTCGATCAAACAAGGTGGGCTGTTCGATCGAGTGCTTGATGCTGAACCGTAGTGAGGTGCTTGAGAAATGCTTCATTTTCAATAGCTTCTTCAATTTCCGAGTCGTAAAAATCTTCATCATCAATATAAAGCTCAGGTCCTTCATAGGAAGGACCGCTCTCGGTACAAATAGCAAGTACCTCCTCTGAATGCCTATAGTCTATCTCGGTAGCTAATTGAGCTATTTGAGATTCAAATAGCTTGACACGAGCGTCCCTAGCTTTATCAGATTATTGCTTTAGAAGTGCAAGTGCCTTCACCAAGGACTTTAATTCAGCAACCTCTTCATTCTCTTTAATGGGAGGAAGGGTTTGTTGTTGCGGGGACCCGATAAACGAAGACTTTTGATAGCGGATGTGGTGGCACATATGCAAAGGAATGAGTGGCTTGCCTACGCTGCCTAAACGCATAGACTTCGCCGTTCCCCGCTAGACAGATAACAGCATTGTGCCCCGCAGCACCACATCTCTCACAATAGACCACCTGTCGTGCCATAGGATGGAACATAGGTGGAAGATCAAAGGTACTCAAGCCTTCCCTTTAATGATCTTTTACCTAGAACTGCCTAGATAGGACCTGTAAGACCTATCAAAACAGCACTAGAGAAAAAGATGAAAATTGCCTCAAGGAATAAATCCCTTAAGGCTAAAGACAGACATATATAAACAAGTAAATAAAATAGTTGCCTCCCCGTCAACGGCGCCAAAATTTGATACGGTCGTTTAGTATCAAAAATAAAACCTAACTACTACTAACAGAAGTCAGTGGTAAGTAAGATCGATCTCCACAAGGAGGCCGTCACTATCTACTTGTTATTCCAGTCTGTCTAATGTCACTATTGGGGGTTTTTAAATGATTTCTAACTAAAAGTGGTTAAGGCAAGAGAAGTAAAGCAAAGAGCAATAAAAGCAAAGAGGATTAAAGATGTGACCAGATAAAGAGAAGTATGCTTGGAATTAGATTCACCATGGCAATTTACTAGCTCGGTTATAAATAGTTCAGACGGTCTATTGTGAGAAGGGCAAGGGAAAGGTCCTTCCGGTCCGCTATCCACCCTAGATTACAACTAACTTAACTTCCGTCCTCATTAGGGTAGTCTACTATTCATAATAGGTCTGTTCAGTCCAATATTCCGATCTAGGATTGAATTTAACCAATTTTATGGGTTTAGAAGTGTGCACTTACAACTAAACGATTACAGTTATATTGTCATAAAACAGTTCTCACAATCAGTCATGTAACCTATTCACAACATCGTCAATTCACTACCATGGCTCCCCTAATCTTAACATAAAGGGATTTTGCTATGCATAAACATAACAAGAACAAAAGATGAAGAAATAATGAACATTGCAAATTAAAGAGAGTAATGAGAAATACAAATTAAGATCCGAAAAAAGAGCAGTCAAACCAATATCCAAGGCAACAGAAAAAGTGATTAAGAGGTGATAAGAGAGAGAGAGGAAGAGATCCCTAAACCTAATCATGTCTCTCTTATTTATAGGAGAGACAAATATTAAACTTAAAACACGAAACTTAAGCTAAAAGCCCGTGTCCAATATCCAGCTGCTCGATCGAACACTTTGAAACGCTTCGATCGAGTAGAATTTAGCAAAAACCACTCGATCGAGTGAAATGAATACTCGATGGAATATCTCTAATAAAGCACCCCTCGATAGAACATATAAAGTATTCGATCGAGTCTTCTTATCCTCCAAAAGTGTTCGATCGAGGACTATAGTCAGCAAAACACCTCGATCGATGATTCCCCACTGCAGCAGCTCGTGTTCTTCACTTGGTTAGCTTCCGAGACTCCTTCACGCATCCCAAGACAATAGCATTTCTGCTCCAAATCCGCTCATCCTCTAAATGCACGCAAAAAGGATAGTTCCAGGCTCGATTCCGCTATTTCAGGTCCATTGCTGTAAATAAGACAAAACAAACCAAAGTATACGATTCAGGGCATTTCGTAGCATAAAACTACGAGGATCGCATAGAAATACGTGCTTAAAGAGGCGTAAAAAGACTATATAAAATGCATGTATCATGGCTCATGTGGTCTTGATTGTGCCTGGTATTCCTAGGCCATATCCTGGTAAGGTAAGGGCATGTCTAGGTTTTCCATGGCCTTCCTTCAAAAGATCATTAGCTTGGTTAACAGATCCGGCTGCACTTTGGAGTCCAAACGACCTTAGACATCCTTCAGGATCAATTCTATTGGCCCAGGATGATGGGAGATGTCCAGATCATTCTCAGAAGGTGTTCAGTCTGTCAAGAAGCCAAGTGCTATTTCCAGGTTGGTCCATATACTCCTTTACCAGTGCCTGATAAGCCATGGGAAGATGTAAGCATAAATTTTATTGTTGCATTAACCAGGACTCAGAGGGGCAAGGATTCTGTGATGGTAGTTGTTGATAGATTCAGCAAAATGGCTCGATTTATGGCATACAAGAAGACTGAGGATGCTGCTAGTGTTGCTGAACTTTATTTATAGGAAATTGTGAGGCTACATGGGGTACCAAAGACCATAGTGTCTGACAGGGACACCAAATTCATGAACTATTTTTTGAAGACCCTATAGAGACTTCTAAAAACAAAGTTGTTGTTTAGTACATCTCACAATCCTCAAACTTATGGCCAAACTGAAGTCACCAACAAGACATTGGGAAGGATACTGTAATATAAACCCTATGGATAGACAACAATGCAGCCTTGTTTGCAGGACACTTTAAAAATACCAAATGATCTTCTAAAATTCTGAATTTTTGTGACAAATAAGATTTAATAGGGATCTGGAACTGTGCCCAGTCTCATGAATTTAGAAGGAATCTAAGTATTTTTAAACTCAACTGAAACAGCCTGAAACCTTAAGATTGTAGACAACTGACCTGACTGAGTTTAAGACTTGTTTAGAGTAATGACAAGATATAGTTAAGACCTTAAATTTACACAGAAGATGCACAGGAAACTCTAGATTATAATCTAGCAATTTTCAGACTCAAATCCACAGATTAACACAGGATAAAAGCTTGAACTTGCTCAACACAATTAAACTGAACCACAGATAGACACGGGTTCAACTTAATGATGCCAAACTGACTTTGATCAATTAACCACAAAGATCACAGGTTAATCACTAGGCCAGGGTTCCAAACTATAGTTTAAACACAAGTTTGAAAGAAATGAGTGAAGTCTCATGGCTAATTTTCATTCAAAAAATAATCTGCTTGAAACAGATGAGACATAGGTCCTAATATAGGCCTTGTCTTTGCATTACAATTCGAAACCCTAGAATCCAATGGTCCAGAATTAAGCTAAGATGAGTACAAATAACATACATTATCTTACAAACTGGTAAATAAGGTGAACAAGTGAAAATAAAAAGCAAATGGGTAAAACAGACTGAAATAAAGCATTGTTGCAGGCTGTCACTATCACTTGTCTTCTTGTGCACAGTTTGCTATTCATTTAGTCGCTAGTTGAAGTCAAGGATTCTTGTTGTTGTCTTGTGGCAGGCTATGTGGAAATGTTGCCGCAACCCTTTACGTGCAACTCTTTACAAGGAGCCTCACAAATGCCTCACCAAATAAAGAAATGCTGCTTTATGCTTTAACTCCAACATGTGACTGCTTTGCTTTCCTGTTGCTGAATTTTCTGCTGAAATACATTGCATTTTAGGATGACTGGTGTGGATGCTTTGGGACCCTTGCTTGGACTTTTAATTGAGACTCCTTTCAGTTGGGTATGGTTGCAGCTGAAAGCTTGATCATGTGAACCTCTTGATAGGCACCTCTGGTGGTGCAGTGGGTGTTGCCTGGACCTGATCTTTGGGTTGGTCAGGGTTGGGATCCCCTGATCCAGCTCCTGTTGCAAGAACTGAGATGCATAGTCAGCAAGTCCTTGAAGGATTGGGATTTGAAACTGTCACAAGCTGAGTTTGCATTCAACATGGCACCATATGCTGCAACTAGTGATAGTCCATTTGAGATAGTCTATGGGTTCAATTCACTCATGCCCTTAGACTTGTCCAATATTCCAAGAGGAGAGATGAACTTTTATGCTAAGGCCAGGGCTGAGCAGATGCTAAAGCTACATGAATCAGTCAAGAAGCAAATTGAGAAGGCCAATGAGAGGTACAAGAGGCAATCCAAGGTCCCTCAAAGGAAGAAAGAGTTTATGCAAGGGGACCTAGTATGGATACACCTAAAAAAACAAAAGGTTCCCAACAAGGAGAAAGAACAAACTGATGGCAAGAGATGATGGCTCTTTTGAAATTGTTGGAAGGATTGGGTTAAATGCCTACAAAGTTGATCTACCAGGTGACTATGGAGTACATGGCACTTTCAATGTGAGAGATTTCAGTACTTACTATGAATCAGATGATAAGGAGGCTACATGCTTGAGGATAAGCCCTATTCAACCAGGGGAGGCTGCAGTAGGAGCCTGGAACCACGCCAATACTATTCAGGAAACAAGCAACAGTCCCAGCCACATTACCTAGATAACAACCATTGACAAGCCTGCTTTGGGAGGTCATACATATCAGTAAAAGCTCGACCACTAGCTGCCCCCTTGGCCAACTGAAACTTCAACAAACTAAGCTCAGAAAAGTCCTTGGGAGCCAGGCTTAATTCACATTGCATCCAAGAGTAAAACAAGCTGAAAGACAAGTTGCTGAAAGAGACATAAAGCATAAAGCAGATTGCCATTTTTGGCTAAACAAGGGGAGAATTGAGACTAAGGACCTTTTGTTTGTCTCTCGATATTTCAGATATTACCTAGAGTCAAAGTCGAGGCACCAGCTGCATGAACTCATCCTTATACTTCCAGCCAAAGCATTAGAGCAGTCAGAGAAGCAACCTCTCATTATTAGTTGCAGTTTTATGTTGTTTATTGTAGATTGCTTTAAAATCATTTTGTTATCATTTGTAAAATATTTCCATCACTTGCTTGTATCCTAAGAACTAATACTGGCCCTTGGATGAGGTTTCTAGGTTAAAATTGTAACAGATTTCAAAGAGGAAGGCCTATATAAGGACCTCTACCCCAACTACATTGAGGCAGCTTTTGATGAATATTGAACCTGAGATTTCTCTAAATTTCAAACCTCTTTAACTTGTGCTTAGTCTGTAGTTAAGAGTCAGGTCTGTTAACATCTTGTGATTAGAAATATAGATGTTGAACAAAGTCTGTTGGTGAGGTTTTACAGTAAGAGACACAGATCAGGGCAATGACATTTCTACACTAACTCTGGATCACTCTAGCCGGGCTCAAAGCTCAACAACTTACAACAACCCTGAGCAGGCAACAATTCCAATAAGGCCACCCTGTCCAAGCCAGAAGTATCAATTCCTAGCCAGCCACCAGCTGCCACAATTGCCAGCTGAGAAGTCCATATACTAAGATCAATCCACACTCCAGCCAGGGCCAAGACTTAGTCCAAGAAACAACCTCAAGAGACACTCAAATGTTGCTTAATGAAACAAGCCAAAAAGCATAAAGCATACTTTCCTCTTTTGGTGACGCAATTGTGAGGCTACTTTCAAAGTTTCCTTGCTCAGTTTTCGATCTAAATGCAAGGCACGAAACCTCACAAATAGCTTTGACTTTGGGAGTAATGCTCCAAGCCTCCAAATCCAATAACCTGCACATAACAAGCCAAGGACAGAATGCTTTTTGCATCAGCCACAGTCTGTTTTACCCAAGAACTCTTCTTTTACTTGTTTAATTTTGAATTTTAGTTTTTAAAAAATTTATCTTTCATTTGTAGTTATCCTAAAAAAAATCCTGGCCCTTGGATGAAGACCCTAAGAATTTTAAACTTAATTTTCAAGGCCTACATGAGGACCTTGAGGCTGCTATTGAAAGGAAGACTTTGATGAATGAAGAAAAACATTGAGATTTCTCTCAAATTTGCAAATCTTACTAACTTTGCTTAGTCTTAGTTATAAGCCAGAATTGATAATACCTTGTCCTTGCTTAGGTATTGATTAAGGATCTGTGGTGTTACTTAGAACATGTATGTGCTTGCTTGAACTTTATTAAGTACATTGTCTGGTTGAGGTTGAATTAATTCCGTGCTTGCTTGAATGATTCAGTCTTAATCATCCCAAATTATTAAGTAAACCTTTTGTGCTTGCTTGAGGGTTAATTTGATAATTATATCCTGGTTTCTAGTCACAAAAAGAGTCATTCGAATACTGTTGAGAAAAATGTTTGAGTTTCACTATAATTCAGTCTGGTTTTCTAATAAATTCAATTACTTATATTGTTGGAAAAATTCTAAATTTTGGCTCAGTTTTAGTTTACCATCTTAACTAAATTGTCACCAATTTTCACAAATTTTCAAGTTCATTGACTATTATTATTATTAAAATCCTCAAATTTATTGCATTCCCTGAGATTGTTCATTTGTTTATTTTTAAGGTTTGTCAAAATTGTGTCTGTCCCCATAGTTTACACTGCAAATTCTGGTATCAAAGACAGGTTATAACACAATCCCATCTTGTGTTAGTCCTGAGTGAGAGAAAAGTGAGTTCATTTCTCCAACTACATCAAAACTACAAAAACCAACCATGAGTTAAAAGAGATTAGCACGAATGGAAGGAAAGATGGATCGGTTAAACAACCTAGTTAATGTGACCCTGTAAGCTGTGAACACTGTCATGGTAAACATTCCCACTCTAGAGAGAAGAAAACCACCACCCTATAGAGGAAGAGGCGGGGGTAGAGGTTCCTTTAGAGCAAGAAGGGGCCAACCACAACATGAGAATGAAGAAGAGCTTAACTTAGAATTAGAAGGATCTCTGATGGAAGAAGGTAACCACTTAGCTAGAGATAAGGATGTTAAAGTGGAGATCCCTGATTTCCATGGTAGTTTAAATCCTGAGTATTTGTTAGACTGACTTAGAGATGTTGAGAGAGTCTTTGAGTTTAAAGGTTATGATGACAGAAAAACTTTTAAAGTTTCCATTTTAAAACTGAAAGGATATGCATCTCTTTGGTATGAAAGCATGAAACACCAAAGGATTAAAGATGGTAAGGAACCAGTCAGGTCTTGGGCTAAGTTGAAAAAGAAATTAAAGGAGAAATTTATAGCTGAAGACTACACCCAAGATATCTTTATTAAACTGACACAACTAAGACAAGACCAGCTTGAGGCCTACCTAAGGAACTTTGAACAACTAACCCTACAATGTGAGGTTACTGAGAAACCTGAGCAAAAGATTGCTAGGTTTATAGAGGGTTTGGATCCTTAGATAGCTAGTAGAGTAAGGATGCAGCAGGTTTGGTCATTTGATGAGGCAGTCAACCTAGACTTAAGAGTTGAGAAACTAGGAAAAGTGAAACCTGTAACACCCAAATTTCCCACCAGACCAACATTCAAACCTTATACTGGTATTAAGATCACTAAGACACCCAAACCAGCTACCCAACCCACAGTAGATAAAGGAAAATCACCCATGTATCCTAAAACCAACCCACCTCTGCCTAGGGATAAGATTAAATGTTTTCACTGCCAAGGCTTTACCCATTTCAGGAAGGATTGTCCATCTAACAGGGCTCTCACATCCATGGAAATTGAAGAGTGGGAAAGGGAAGGTCTAGTTGAGTATGAGGAGGATGAGACATTGGTCCTAGAATAAGTGGAAACTGAAGGGGGAACTGATCAAGGACAAGTTGTAGCCCACCCTGATACAGGGCACATTTTGGTCCTATGGAAGGTTATGCACTCTCAACCAGCTCCTCTAGAAGCTGACCAATGATCCATGATATTCAGAAGTAGATGCACTGGCCAAGAGAGGGTGTATAATCTGATCATTGATGGAGGTAGCTATACCAATGTAGCTTCCACCATTATGTTCAGCAAGCTGAGTTTGCCCACCCAGGAGCAGCCCAGTCCATACAAGTTAAGGTGGTTAAACAAATGCTCTGAAGTAAGAGTTGACAAGCAGTGCATTGCTCCTTTCTCAATTGGGAAGGTGTGTAAAGATGAAGTGTTATGTTATGTGGTCCCTATGGATGTCTGCCACCTACTATTGGGTAGGCCATGGGAGTTTGACAGGAACACCACTCACTGGGGAAAAGAAAATATCTATAGTTTCATGCACCAGCAAGAAAGTTACCCTGACTCCTTTGCCACCAAACCAAAGAGGCTTTGGAATTCCTAATATGCCCGAGGAAGTCAATGAAGTGATGTTTCTATCTAAGGTAGCCATGTTCAAAGAGCTAAAGCAAGAGCAACCTGTGCTATTTCTACAGTCAAGAGAAGTTACCACTGAAGGGGAGAGCACTGGTGGGCCTGCAGAGGTTGAACCTTTGATTCAGAAATACAAGGAGGTTTTTCCAGCTGAGTTGCCTAGTGTATTGCCACCTCTGAGAGGGATTGAGCATCACATAGATCTTGTACCTGGTTCTATGCTTCCTAACAGGCCAGCCTACAGATGTGATCCCACAACAACCAAGGAACTACAACACCATATTGAGAAGTTGATGACAAAGGGTTTTCTAAGGGAGTCACTGAGTCCATGTGCAGTGCCTGCTTTACTGGTGCCTAAGAATGATGGAACATGGAGGATGTGTACTGATAGTAGGGCTATAAATAACATCACAGTCAAGTACAGGTTCCCTATTCCAAGGTTGGATGATATTGAAGGAAAAGTAGATCTATATATACTAACATATTCTTATATGTTCTAATTTATTTGGTCATAAAATAAATTCTAAATCTTATGCATGCAAACTAAAAAGGTAAGAGAAGAAACCATTTTCTCACCATAATAATTTCGGTTATATAGGGCACCAACAAGATCTCCTTCTTGTTAGTTCTTGAGCTTTCCATTAATGGATGAACATACAAAAATCCCAAAGTAGAGATTCTCCAATTAGTAGCACCCAAGACAATCCCTTAATCCCACAAACTAACATGTACTAGATGTTTATATTGTGGTTTACCTTAAATTTGATTACTAATACTCATATATTACTTTGATAATTTTAGTAATCTTACATGAACAATTTGGATTAAAATCTCATCTTTTTGATGAAGATTAAAGAGAGAGAAGAGAGAATATTCATGAACATTTTGCATGTATTGAATGAATGAATATGTAAGAGAAAAAAAATGATTAAAGAACAAAAGCTTCCCTCTTATTGTAACTCACGGTTGGAGCACTACAATAACACCAAAGAAAGCATCTTACTTTATTCTTTTGTTCTTATCAAAACCTTAGGCATGTAAGGCTAGGTGTAGACTAGGCATCATTAGCTTATTTTATCCCATAAAATAATTCACCCACTAACACCCATCACTCTCATTATTTCGGTCCATGTACCATAAAATGGACTACCATTTTATTTTCTCAATTTGTCATTTGTCACACAATATGTCACATGTAGTATGATACATGTTACTAATTAATTAAATGCATATTTATCACATAAATATCATTTTATAAATTAATTAAATTACATTCAACAAATTGACTAGTGATACTTGATCACATAAATAAAATGGGTCATATAATTATAATTCACAATATCTTGTAATTATAATCAACCATTCATTCTTATCTTTATTGTTTCTCAAACAATAAACAATTTTAGTAATAAAGCATTTTATTTACTAAAATAAATCTTATTTAATCCCATTACAATAAGATATCAATATTCTCTCTCACAATTGAATTGTTCAATTTTAAGGAATTAATTAATCAGACGGTATACAATTAATTAACCTTTTCAATTAAGGGAATCGTCCTTTAGGTGTGACCTCAAGGGATCAACTGATCACCACCGTCGCACGACAGTAATGTCAAACTCTAGCCAGCCAATCATTACCGATATGTGTGGACCAGTTGACTATATATATGTAATGTATCATCCCTTCCGTATTCTTGTAATGAGATTTAATAATGATATTTAAATCATGTGATCGCACTATTGTTGAGGACACGTTTCCCAACAATCTCCCACTTGTCCTCGACAAGTGTGCGTCACCAATTCTCTTTTCCTATTACTATCTCCCACTCAATGCAAGGTGTCTTTCGGGTCGTACTTGTAAGTGATCATATCGAGAGTGGTTTCCTCGATCTGGAGAATAACTGATTGACCGGATTTATCTATCATAGATACCTTCCGAGCGTGGCCACGCATTTCCAGTTCATTACTCCTCGAGTGGCCCTGAGATATTGTTTTAACCCTGACAAGGGGGAGGACAATTCCTATCGCACTTATTCCCTTCTACTAGCCACGGCCATCATAACCCAAAAAATGCCCATTTGACCCCATTTACGAAGGTCGTAGTAACACAAATCAAAGTTAATCTGAAACTGTGCCATCTTAGGTGAACAGTCTTTAGTCAAAAGAATCGACTCATTAGAATACTATAGTAGCTCTCGCCACGACCAGGCTATATAAATTTGCCAGAACTCTATAAGCGGTCACTGCCCGACAAAGTGTTCCTAATGATCCGCCTATGTGATCGACTAGTCATCTCACATGACTCTATGGCACTTGAACTTGCCATCAATCGCATCACACTCTAGTCACTTCGAGATGTCACCTCATACAAGTGACTATGGGCGAATACCATACTAATCCGTGTTCACTTTAACGGGGTTCAATTGTCTCTACAACCCGTTTGGATGTAACAAAGTATAATAAAAGAGTTTTAAAGTAAAACTCGAACGACAAATGCGATTATCACATATGAATAGTCAATGCCTGATTACTATTTCATGTTCTATAATCAGATTTGATCTTGAATGTAGTTGTTCATCTCAATTTAATTGAAATGACATGACTTATCATGTTAAGCCTATGAGAAGGCTTTGGTTAGTAGGTTTTATCAACTTCTTGTACCTTACTCAACCTTACTACATACTCGTTTTCCTTTGTAATGTATACATTTGCATTACAAAACTTTCTGAGTACGTGTCGAGATCCAATCAAGACATAGGCCTTCTAGCCTAAGAATAGCTCCCCTTTGTTTTCACAGTGTGCGGGACTCATTCTCTTGCACATCTCATGATTGCAAATGTACTCAATTTCCGTTATAAATATCTCTCATTGTTCTTTATTGCCTAGAACGATTCTAGAAAATCTATTTCTTAAATAACATAGCCACAATGGTATCTTAACCATCCTATTGTGTTTGGATTATGGTTTTGTCGGAAACCATGCGCAATCTCAATTGTCAATTGTCACTTGTGTAATACCCTTACACAAAATTGCATCATAAACACTTTGCTTTACTTCCTTAATGCTTCAGCAAGCACTTAAGGGTAATCTTTATGGCTTACTTGGTAAAGATTACTTAAATTCGATTTTGAAAAACAATTCATCATACTCGAAGTATATGAAGTGTTATACATCATTACTCATTTAATTGATCCGGAAGCAAATGGAATCAATCAAATATGTTCAATTTAATTGAACTTAGTCATGAATCTTATCAACACAAGACTTCTTATATGACGCTAATATCACGTGGATTTATCTACATAAATCTAGATATTAAAGATGTATTATATTACTCCAAAAGTCTTAAATCATTCTCGATGATCAATATGTCATTCACATATAAGACTAATTAAAATTTTCCGTAACTCCCACTAAACTTCATGTATAAACACAACTTCTCGACTTATCGAGAAATGTTTTATCACATGATCAAAAATGTTGATTCCAACTCATTGATGTCCTACTTAAGACCCTCTCTTAAGTTTCACATTATCTTAGGATTGCAAGAATCTTCAAAACTCAAGACATGTATTAAATACATTCCTTCTAATTGAAGAAGTGGGGTTTAGATTCACTCGCTATGTATTTCGTTAATAATGAAACACAATCCCTAAGAAGATCCAAATAGACTTAAGCATTTCAACTGGTGCAAAACCCTTTGCAACCAATCAAACCTTGAAATCTCTCTTTATTAGTGAAAAACCCTTTGCAACTAATCAAGCCTTTTATATTGAATTTTTCATGGCTCTTGGCCTTGTATTGAGTTGTGACTTAAACACTCTCATGTAAGTCATATGTTCATTACTTTCCAGAAGTAATCATCTTGAATCAAACAATTTCTTTGTAAGTTCTTTACTTTCTTAAAAGTAAAATGAATTCATCATTTTTAACAAGTGACGAATTTAACCTCCTAGGTTTTAAAGAAACAACATCTTACACAAAACGTCTTATGTAGTCAAGAAAGACCAGTTTCTTGCGACATAACATTCTCTTGTGGCTCTTGAATAATTTTTCCCACTCTGTCTTCTAGAAATAAACTTGTATTTTAGAAAGACAGCTTCATGAGCCGCAAACCCGTCGTTCTCGTGATAATAGAAAGGGAAAAATGAGCATTTGTTTCTTGTGAAAACTTACAAATATGGTACATTACCATTTCATATCTCATATGATATAGTGGAAAATAATTTAGATAAAATGATAGAATCCCCAAAATGATCAAGTAACTTAAAGTAACTTGATTGAAGTCCAAACCATATCGAATAGCGTTTGATTTCTTATCCAACCACACATTATTCCATAATGCGTGCTAAGAGAGATTATCTTGTGATACTATACCACATTTCCTTTGGCTTATATCAAAGTCTTCACTTTGATAATCCCATCACGACTAAATCGTGCTTCTTCGAATTTTTGAACTTCTTCAAAAATTTCTCTATTTACCTTATTAAGTGAACACATTAGTGTCGACCTAAATCGTTGGTAAAAGAAAATGATCAACCTATTTTGGATCAATGATTTACAACCTCGATCTCCTTTTCAACCAAAAGGCACGAGACATCTTGCTTTGAATACAAGATACGCATATACCATTAACAATCTAATGGTTTCAAGAGTACTCGATAACTCTTTGCGTTCATCATTCCAAAATTTAAGGTTTAATCTTGGGTTACCAATTTGAGTCTTGCATCATATTCATGATATATCGTTCTAGTTTGGTTTAGAATATTATCACCTTGATAATGGGCTAGCCATATATCAAATCGTGGTGTAAAGGGTCACAAAAGTGAAACCTCTTTTGTATCTTAACAAGTATGTATTCTTATTTAGAGTTTATGCACTTAATAGTCACAATTAAGTACAACTTTAAATCCAAAAACTAAATTGAGTACACAATTACTCTATCTCTCGACATTATTGTTGCTAGTCGTCATATTCTAATCATCCTATGTATCAAGTACAATGATGAAAACCTCCATTGGTTTCTAATATTGACGAAGTAGTACTAGCAAAATTTATGTTAATCATATAAACATTTAAAGAAGAAGATCCTATTAGATGTCCCACAACTAATTTGTTGATTCTTCAATAATTTGGGGTAGTTTCCTTTCTAGTGTCCAACATTTAAGACAATGGAAACTTTATCGGTCGGGATTGATAGGTTTAGTATCGCTATTCTCAACAACTTTACTTTTAACATTACCTTGTATCAATTCCATTATTATCTTTACTTCTTGAACCTCGTCCTCATCTTAACGGTTTAAGAGAATGCTCCCACTCATTTCAATGATTCTTTGCTTTGAGAAGCAAAATTGAATTCATGAAGATTACTCTTCATTTGTTCGTTTTAGTCTTAAAACTTTCATTGAAGTGGTTGCGATATTTTGGTCAATTACTTAATTTCAACAAATCTAATTACCAAAACAATTTATCATTTCAAGGTACTTAATTCAATTAAGTATATGAAAAACAATCCATTGTAAGTAGATGTGTTAGTCAAGAATCAAAAACCTGTTTGATAATGAATAACTTTAATCTATACTCTTTACAAGAGATCCTTAGCAATGGTTCATTTGAGGTTTTAGAAGCAAATTCATATTTGTCTTTAGTTACGATATTTTAATGGAGATTTGAATCAAAAATCGAAATGATATCGTATATGAATTGTGGTAAAGAAATAGAACAATATTATAACGGAATAGTGGAAAACTTAACA
Source organism: Silene latifolia (assembly GCF_048544455.1). Taxonomy (NCBI): domain Eukaryota; kingdom Viridiplantae; phylum Streptophyta; class Magnoliopsida; order Caryophyllales; family Caryophyllaceae; genus Silene; species Silene latifolia. Next base: position 67,717,946 of record NC_133535.1, on the reverse strand, counting down.
TTTATCGTTTTATTAATACTTGTAAACAAGTATAGCATTTACATAGTGACCTCTACCCAACTATGATAAATGATTCCAAGATCCAAATTCATATTAACTTGGGCACGGTGGGGCCGATAAATCCCTTATCAATATAACTCGGTGGATTAACTCTTTAATCGATTCTACTTTTAGAACTCTTGGTCGATAAAATTACATTAACATTTATCTTTAGCCCAAAACACATCCGACAAGGGCACGGTGGGGCCGATACATCCCTTATCAAAAAACTTTTGTTGAGTTCAACCCAAATTTCGAATAAATGTGTCCATGATCCAAATCCACATCAACTTGGGCACGGTGTGGCCGATACATCCCTTATCAACATGAATTCGGTGGATAGACATTTATCACCCACTTCCCCTACGTAACAAGGTTTGTACCCCGGTGTGGCCGAGCGCACACCCTCACGAAATAGGTTTTCATGGTTTCTACTCTTTGGTAAGGCTAAGTCTCAATTGTTTATTTTAGCGAGAGGTCATGTCAATTTATTATCTATCACGTTTTAAGTGAACTAAAGCGGTGAACTACGATAATTGTAATTGACACGGTCGATAAACTCGATAAAATGACAATGCATGTTTTAGTTATGGCGATTTAGCGATGCATGCGACATATAAATAAAATGCAAAGCATTAATTTAAATCCTAGTATGGCCTTCCTAAAAATAGAAAATCTAATTAACTATTACATATTCGGAAACCAACTCCATTGGTCCCTTGAACTTCGGTTGTGGCACGCATCTCGAAGTAACACCGTCTTTATGTATCACCATCTTGAAGAAATCCGTCTTTGGGAACTCCGAGATAAATAAAATTACATAGCAAATTACATAATTTCCTATTATACATTTGTAACTAAAATAAAATAAATCTATTTAAATTAAAAAACGGTGATACGAGATCACAATAAAAATTACAACCGAATTGATATTCCCATACATTTCGGGTAATATCAATTAAAAACTAAGGCCATACTAAGTAAAAATTACATAATTCAAAAATTACATAAAATAAAATTATGACAATCATAAATAAAATGCAGCATTATAATATGTATGAACATGCCCAATTTTTATGCTAAATCGCCTTAATTAGCCAATATCGTATATTACTTGGTTTTTACGGATTTGCGTGACTTCAACATTTTACAATCACATAAATTACATAAATTCATATTTATGCATAAGTTAATTACCCTAACCTCTTAGGACTCAAAATTTAGTCTTCACTAATTATTTGACCATAATTAACTCATATTTCTAAAATTTGTTCATTAATGGACTAAAAATTTCAAAAATAAGCTATAAACTTCAAATAAATCACAAAATTTCAAATAAATTCAAAATTTGAAATTTAAACTCATGAACATTCTGGAAAAATACCATGACACTCATAATGTTCAAAAACGTAGGTTAAAAATTTTGAAATTTTTCCGGAAAAACAATGTTGCGGTTTATCGGTTTTTAACAAAATAATCATAAAAACATGAGAAAAATTATATTCGTCAACTTTTCAATTTTAGATCTGATAATGATAATAAAATGCAACATTTTATGTTTTTCTTTAGTCATAGAGTATGTTTTATCAATATTTCACTAATAAAGTCACTATTCATGCCATTTTTCTTCAAAAATCCATAAATCATGCAAAAAGACTTCATTATAGCCTATTATTTTACACACATCTTGTAAAATTGCATGTGACAACATACTAAATTTCTATGACCAGATTCAAAATTTATCTCATATTAACCTATTTATCACTTAAATCCGAATTTAATAATGAAAAATCCATTTTTCGAGCATAAAAACTCATAAAATTATGAAAATTTCCAGATCATCTAAAAATAATATATGTGAAAACATATCCAAAAACCACTGAAAAATTCGAAGTTTAGCTAATTTTCGTCAAAAAATGACATTTTTATCATAAAAATCACATTTTAATGCCAATATTATATAAAATGAACAATAAAATCCATAAATTAACCAAAATATCCTAAATACATTTTAGGATCAGAAACTTTAACATGCAAAAATTATTTTCGTGATATATCATAATAACACAAATTTACAAGTTTTATATGTTAATCGTATAACTCGGAAAAACTTTTAACCGATTTGCATGCAAACAACCAAGGCTCTTGATACCGATTGAAGGAAAAGTAGATCTATATATACTAACATATTCTTATATGTTCTAATTTATTTGGTCATAAAATAAATTCTAAATCTTATGCATGCAAACTAAAAAGGTAAGAGAAGAAACCATTTTCTCACCATAATAATTTCGGTTATATAGGGCACCAACAAGATCTCCTTCTTGTTAGTTCTTGAGCTTTCCATTAATGGATGAACATACAAAAATCCCAAAGTAGAGATTCTCCAATTAGTAGCACCCAAGACAATCCCTTAATCCCACAAACTAACATGTACTAGATGTTTATATTGTGGTTTACCTTAAATTTGATTACTAATACTCATATATTTCTTTGATAATTTTAGTAATCTTACATGAACAATTTGGATTAAAATCTCATCTTTTTGATGAAGATTAAAGAGAGAGAAGAGAGAATATTCATGAACATTTTGCATGTATTGAATGAATGAATATGTAAGAGAAAAAAAATGATTAAAGAACAAAAGCTTCCCTCTTATTGTAACTCACGGTTGGAGCACTACAATAACACCAAAGAAAGCATCTTACTTTATTCTTTTGTTCTTATCAAAACCTTAGGCATGTAAGGCTAGGTGTAGACTAGGCATCATTAGCTTATTTTATCCCATAAAATAATTCACCCACTAACACCCATCACTCTCATTATTTCGGTCCATGTACCATAAAATGGACTACCATTTTATTTTCTCAATTTGTCATTTGTCACACAATATGTCACATGTAGTATGATACATGTTACTAATTAATTAAATGCATATTTATCACATAAATATCATTTTATAAATTAATTAAATTACATTCAACAAATTGACTAGTGATACTTGATCACATAAATAAAATGGGTCATATAATTATAATTCACAATATCTTGTAATTATAATCAACCATTCATTCTTATCTTTATTGTTTCTCAAACAATAAACAATTTTAGTAATAAAGCATTTTATTTACTAAAATAAATCTTATTTAATCCCATTACAATAAGATATCAATATTCTCTCTCACAATTGAATTGTTCAATTTTAAGGAATTAATTAATCTGTATCGGTATACAATTAATTAACCTTTTCAATTAAGGGAATCGTCCTTTAGGTGTGACCTCAAGGGATCAACTGATCACCACCGTCGCATGATGATGATAATGTCAAACTCTAGCCTTGACCAATCATTACCGATATGTGTGGACCAGTTGACTATATATATGTAATGTATCATCCCTTCCGTATTCTTGTAATGAGATTTAATAATGATATTTAAATCATGTGATCGCACTATTGTTGAGGACACGTTTCCCAACAGATATGTTGGATAAGCTCAGTGGAGCTCAGGTCTTTTCAAAGATAGATCTTAGGCAAGGATACCATAAGGTGAGAATAAGAGATGGTGATGTGTGGAAAACAGCTTTCAAAACCAAGCATGGTTTGTATGAATGGCTTGTTATGCCATTTGGTTTATCCAATGCCCCAAGCACTTTCATGAGGCTAATGACTGAAGTTCTGAGGCCTTGTCTTGGAAGATTTGCTGTAGTATACTTTGATGACATACTTATCTACAACAACCGTCCATCTGAACATCTGTCACATTTGGAAGCAATTTTTAAAATACCCAGGGAACAGAAGCTGTATGGGAAGCTTGAGAAATGTACCTTCGTGGTCAAAGAGGTAGCATTTCTAGGGTGTATTATATATGGAAGAGGAATATCAGTTGATCAGGAGAAGATCAAGGCTATACAGACATGGCCAGTCCCACAAATAATCACAAAAGTAAGATGGCTCCATGGTCTAGCATCTTCGTACAGGAGATTCATCAAGAACTATAGCACAGTTATTGCACCAATCATTGAGTGCATGAGAAAGGGAGATTTACGATGGACTGAAGCTGCTCAGCAGTCCTTTGAGAGAATCAAAAGGATGATGTGTGAGACTCTCATTCTAAAATTGCCCGACTTTGATCACTTGTTTGAGGTAGAGTGTAATGCTAGTGGAGTTGGAATAAGAGTTGTCCTAATACAGGGAAAAAAACCAGTGGCTTACTTCAGTGAGAAACTGAATGGAGCTAAGTTGAGGTACTCCACTTATAATAGGGAATTCTATGCCATCATCAGGGCCCTTACACATTGGGGTCACTACTTAAAACCTAAGCCATTTGTGTTGCACTCAGATCATGAGGCCCTGAAATACATCAATGGTCAACACAAGCTGAGCCATATGCATGCTAAATGGGTGGAATTCCTGCAAGCTTTCACCATTTCAAACAAATACAAGGAAGCGAAACAAAATGTGGTAGTTAATGCCCTATCTAGAAGGCACTCTCTGTTGATTGTCATGAGTAATAAGGTCCTTGGGTTTGAAATCCTGAAAGAGATGTATAAGGAGGATTCTGATTTATATGAGGAGTGGATTACCCATACAGAGGGAGGACTAGCTCAGGGAAAGAAATATCTACTGCAGGAAGGTTTTCTGTTTCATGGTAACAAGCTGTGTGTACCAAAGGGATCCTACAGGGATCCGCTGATCAGGGAAGTGCATTCAGGAGGGATATGGGGACATTTTGTGGTCCAGAATACCCTAGAGATCCTGCATGATCAATTTTATTGGCCAAGGATGATAGGTGATGTTTAAGCAGTCCGTAGAAGGTGCTCTACATGCCAGAAAGCCAAGAGCTCCTTCCAAGCAGGACCATACACTCCACTGCATGTCCCTGATAAACCTTGGGAATATGTGAGCCTTGATTTTGTTGTGGCCCTGCCTAGAACACAAAAAGGCAAGGAATCAATCATGGTAGTTGTGGATAGGTTCGGTAAGATAGCTCACTTTATAGCTTGCAAGAAAACTGAGGATGCTGCCAGTGTTGCTGAGCTATATTTCAGGTAAGTTGTAAGGCTCCGTGGGGTTTCTAATACAATTGTCTCAGAGAGGGATACCATATTCATTAGCTACTTCTGGAAAACCCTATGGAAGCTCCCGAAGACAAAGCTCTTGTTCAGTACCTCCCACCACCCACAAACAGCTGGCCAAACTGAGGTCACCAACAAATCTTTGGGGAGGATACTAAGGTGTCTAGTTAGCAAAACCTTGAAAGATTGGGATCTAAACGTAGCTGCAACTGAGTTTGCATTCAACAAAGCACCCTCTACAGCTACTGGTCACAGTCCTTTCGAGGTAGTCTATGGGGTTAATTCACTTATGCCCTTGGACACACTCCATCATAGATACGGTTTCTTCAAACTACTAAGCCTAGAAGGATACCAACAAATCACCTCCAAGTTGTGTCAAGCTAGGGTACCTTTGTCCTCAATCGTTAAATGCTTTTGTCAAGAGTAGACTCCCTATGGTGTTAGAAATACTGGAGGATCGCGGAATTCCCCTTCTTGCCTAGACAAGAAGAAGGGTCATCCCCTCTCTACCATGCACAAAAGTGGATACGATGGAAAAGGGATCAATAGTTTTTGAGTTTCATTTGGGAGTTTGCTTTGTTGTTGTTATTCCCCCCAATTTGTGGCATTTGACATTTGAGAACACTTTCTTTTTGCCATTTCTTTTGATGTTTGGCAGTTTAAAACTTGACAGCTTTCAACTTTTTGCATTTTCTTTTTGAACATTTTCAGAGTCACCTCATTCGTAGGGAGGATGCTTATTTTTGAAGCATAGGAGTTTTCATTTTTGTTACTCCTCTTTTCTTTTGATGCAATTGCAAAAATTTTCATTTTTCATTTCAATACTTGAACTCAAATTTTGAACAATTTTTTTGCCCATTCCATTTGATGACAAAATCTGGTAGAATGTGGAAGATGGTTGCATGGTTTCAAGGGTCACCTTGGAATAAACGGTAGCCAAGAAGTTATCACACTACAAGGTACTCTTGACTAGGCCTTAATCCATGGGTCAAAAGATACTAGCATGACACATCATAGGGTGTTTTACAAGTATTCTAACAAACAAAGTCTCAAGAATAAAAAGTATCTACAAGGCCCTTATATACACTTGTCAAGCTTCCCAAATAGGCATTTTCACAAAACTTTTCCTAACATGCAACTACATGCCAAGATGTAACTAACATTTATACATTCTAATGCATATGCTTCTACCAACTAGTATGCCAAATAATCTAAATACAATCCTAAATTCACATTGTTTATACCACATCAATCAAAATAAAGCCACATAGTCATTAACATAAAGAGGAAAAAGGAGATTAGAAAGATCATACCATGCGGTCTTCAATATCCTCATGTCTCGGATATGGCGTAGTCGATCAATGTGAAAAAGGATGGACAAACACAATATATACAAGACTACACTACAAAGGAAATGAACATGTTATTGGATTTTTGAATTTTTCAACTTTTTATGGTTTTTATGTTTATGAAACAAATAGACATATTTTTGTATTTTTCAAAATTTTTCAATTTTTATGTGTTTTTGGAATATAAATTCTCATCCCCCACTTTATTTTGGACATTGTCCTCAATGTACATGTAGGAGTAGGAATGAAAAAGAAAGTACTTGTTTTTTTGGATTTTTGAATAAATGCAATGATATGAATGAATGCATGCTCTAACTAAATGCAATTCTATATGATATATATATAACAAATGAATGCAATCTACACTATACTAGATGATGCATGTTCTCACCTATGATCAAACCTCCCCAAACCGATTTAAGCACTATTTCTAGTGTAGGAGAAATGAGGTCGGGTCATTAGTGACTATGTATGAATTCTAGTCTATATGCAACTAACTACATGAACCATGTGAGATATATTACAATCCAACTCATCTAGTCTTATGAGATATATATTACAATGCAACTATACTATATGAACTAACTAATGTAAATACAATATGAAATATATTACAAATGCAAGTGAAGTGTAAATTAAATGCAAGGTAATTTAAAATGAAATGTAACTATACATAAGAGTTAGGGAGAGAAGAGTATCATACAATTGGAGATGGTGTGGTAGGCATCTCTCACTCGACATCATCACCATCATTGTGGTATCCATACCCGCTAGAACTTCCTTGGTCATACCCTCCTCCTTGACCATAGAATCCTCCACCTTGACCGCCAAAGTTTCCGTCTTGGTTCCCTTGATTAGGGAACAAAAGGTGCGGTTGAGCCCAAGATGGACGAGGGCCATTGGGGTCTATATACCCTTGTTGTGCCATTTTGTAGTATTGAGGATAGAGGGCCAAATAGTTGTCTTCTTGCCCTCGGTGTACCCCGAGATCGACCTGTTGCATAAGGCTCCTCAAATCATTCACATCCGGAGCATTGGGGACTTGTGGTTTAAATGGCACATAAGAAGTGGGGTATGGTGGGATGGGTACATAAGATGGTGGGGCATTACCCCTTACCGGCATCCCACGAGGTTGTTGAGGTTGGCGGGGTGCTTCTTCTCTTTGAGACGGGTTGGGGTAGATCTCAATGTCGAGGAGGTAGCTCGGAGCAGGTGAGTACCGGCTCAACCTCGGATCGGTAGTGGGTACATTCCACCCCGTAGGAACAATAGAAGAACACCCTTTTGTAAACCACTCCACACTCCCGGTTTGAGTGTAGGCACACCACCGGTGGTGGTTGAAGATGGCATCCTCATCAATTAAAGTGCTACCCTCAAATTTCACATAAGCCCCATGAAGGTTAAACCCGGGACAAAGATCATTAGCCAACATTGTGATTAGACCTCCCATCACGAAGGTCTTGATTTAGGAATTCCCTTTAGCAAAGTCGAAGAACCTTGTGAGCATCTCATGGGGGGTGTTGAAATTATAAGGCCTCGTCCCTCAAACATTTAGATAGGACTCTAAAAAGTTCAAATCAAGGAGAGTGCACCTATCTTGCTCAAATCTCCCATTAATAGTGCCGGCAATGAAGCGTTCGGTGATTCGAATCACCGGATGTTGAATTGCGAAGGTATAGCATTGTTTCAAATGAATGAAGTCCCTCCCAAAGATAGCCCTCCAAACACGGCCAACATCAAAGTCGGCGGGTTTGTCGGTGTTTTCCGTTGGCACAATAAGACCAAAAATATTCGCAAATTGGTCGAGGGTTAGTTTATGGTCGTGATTGCACAATCGGAATTCCATACAAACGGTTCTCTGCGTGTTTGTGACGATGCGGAGGCTACTCAATAATTCTAGGGTAAGGCTAAGGTAGGTCTCTTCGTGGGCATAGAATAGCTTTCCAAGCCCCAAACCATCAAAGAACATTTCAGTATGGTACCTTATACCTAGGACCTCTAACACTTTGGTATCGATGAATTGAGTTGGCTCATAATGCTTACCTAGAAATGTGACGAACGTTTTGCGGTGCTCATTGGATGTGAAGATCACTTCTGGGAGGTAATCAAGTTGCTCCACCCCTTCCATCATCACATTGGGATGGCCTTTTACCCCTCCTTGGGCGGATGAAGAAGTGACCTTGCGCTTCTTGGTGGCAGTCTCAACGATTTTCTTGGCTTTTCCCTTTTGGTTCATCATCTTGATTTGAAAAAGTTAGAGTTTTTGGGGTTGATTTTTGTGATGATGTGAGATTTAGGGTTGATAAGGTAAGGAATTGAGGGATGGTGGGGGTGTTTATAAAGAAAAAGGGGGTGAGGGACGAGCGGCTGAGGGTCGGGCTCGGGCGGATTTCACGAGGTCTCCAGTAAAAATCAAAGGAGTCCGAGCGTCCTGAGGTCGGGACGCGCATCTCGTTGGGGGAATCCGAGCGTCTTGTGAAGAATACGCGCGGATTGTGAGTCAGTGATCTTGGATCTTTTGAGACTGGCTCGGGATGAGCATCTCTGGTATTGGACGAGCGTCTTATATGGGACGAGCGTCTCGCATAGAATCCGCTCATCTTTTTCCGAAATTATGCTCAATAAATGGGTAAGAAAACCCTCTCTCACTACTCTCATGCAAGAAATGCAAAATTATATGCAATATTATACAATTTTATACAATGCAAATATTATGGGAAGGAATATCTTACAATTGGTGGTTTAAGATAAGCCTCCACCAAACTAGTTCAAATTGTCGAGATTCTTCACTACTACAAATCCAGGCAACTACAACGCCCCTTTAACAACGATTATTCACGAAAATCACAATAGACGTTGTAGAATGTATGGCGCGAATTTTACTAAAATTAATTACAACGGGTATGGTTATAAAAACCGTTGTTATTAGTTTTAACAACGGGTCACACATGCACAACCGTTGTTAATAATTTGGCGCAAAATTGGCGCAAAGTTAGTGAAAAGTAATCACAACGGTAGTTAAAATATATTTGACAACGGGTGTTTTTTCCAACCGTTGTTAAAACATATTTGACAACGGTTGTTGTTTAATAACCGTTGTCAATACCTTCCATACTATAAACCACACAAACACAAGTCTGGTGCAGCCACAAAACACAACCCTTAATACACAAACACAAACACAGCAGACAAACACAAAACACACACTTTCTCATCGTCTCTTTCTCTCTTTCTCTCTTTCTCATCGTCGCTTTATCTTCCCGCCGTCACTGTTGATTTCATCGTCTCTTACGTTCTGTATTTATCAGGTAAATCTCGCCGTCACTGTTAGTTTCATCGTCATTATTTTCTTTTTCTAATTATTTCTTTTGCATGTATGTGTTTTTATCGACCATTATGTTATTTGTTTAAGTATTGTTCGCATAATTAGTTAGTAAAACAATGAAGAAGCAAGATGAAGAAGCAAGATAAACATAATTAATATATATATATATATATATATATATATATATATATATATATATATATATATATATATATATATATATATATATATATACATAAATTAAAAAAAAAAATTACATTAATGAAAATGCAATTCTTATATTTTCATAGAGGATCTTATTCTCCTCTATCATATTGTTCCTCTCCTCCTTGGCTATTTGGAGGTTCCGTTCAGCAGTTGCTATATCGTCATATAGCTGCAACTGCTGCTGCTCCATCAAGCCATCTTCTTTGGCGTCCTTCAGTACGGATCGAGCATCCGCAAGGTAGCTCTTGAAACTTTCCTCAATATGGAGCAACCGGCGGATGAAAATGTTGTTGTTCTCGATCATAGTAAGAGTCTTAAGGATGAAATCATTCATTTTGTTGGAGTTTGGAGTTTGTTTTGAAAGATTAAGTAGGGTTATTTATTTGGAGTTTGTTTTAGCAGTTAGGGTTTGGAGATGTATATATTGAGATAATGGAAATGTTAGTTGAGATAATGCAATGTATTTATACTAAGAAATGTGTGGGTTGAGTTGTTTTTTAATTAATATATATGTTAGGAAGTTGTGCCATGCATAATCATAATCATATCTCTCAATGCTGCTTCAAATCTTATTACTAACCCTTCTCATTCCATATTGTCCGTTCATATGCACAGTGATGTCAGTAATAATGCATGCATCGGAATTATAACGGGCCGTAATTATGCATGCATCTAGTAATATTTAATTTAATTTTTTTTTTATTTTTTAAGAACAAACAACAACGGTTATTTACAAACAACCCGTTGTCTTTAGTTATATAACAACGGTTTTTGACCGTTGTTATAGCCTGTATTTGTAGTAGTGCATTGTCCATAGAGCTCAAGGCTGTTAGAAGGAGATCAAAAACTTGTGAACAAGCCCCAAAAAAGCATAGGTACGGTTTGCTTAACTTCAAAACAAAGCTTGGCCAAAGGAATTTGTCATTCATTTTCTTTTTCATCTTTTTCTTGGCGCTTGAGTATTTGCGATGCTTCAAACCAACAAGCCCACGATTCTTGTCAACATAAGGTATGAAGTATGGTTCATATTTGTCCGGAGACTTCCACTTACCATCTTCCTCTTTAATTTTGGTGATGATGATAGCATTTTGATTACTCAATCCTTCCAAGGTAGAAGGAGAATTCTTATGGCATCGATGATCGGATTCTTCAGAAGTTGAAATTGTAAATGCCAATTTTCCACAAGCAAGTTCATTTGCAAATTTCTTCTTGAGCTTTTTCACCAAGTACCTTTTATATGATGTTTTTACCTTTTGGAGAAGGTCCACCATATCATCTCCAACAATCATAGGTTCCATGGTGGGTGTAAAATATTCTTCATAGGCAATAGGGAAAGGGCATTCTTCTTCTTCATGATAAGGTACCTCAAATTTCTCAAGGATAAGTTCCTCAATTATAGTGATCTCATAACCTTCCGCTTTCTTGTCCCATGAGTTCTTGCAAAACACGATCTTATCATCATGGCTATCTTCATAGGAATCATAAACGAGGGCTTCATTCTTCTTCAACAATTCTTCCTCCACCATCTCAATATTCACATCAAAAGACACACCCTCATACTCACAAAGGCTAAGAGTATTTGGCGTACTCAACCTCATATCTTCTTCATCAAATACAACACTTTCATATTCACAAGAGCTCAAAGGAATTGGCTCTTCCCACTTCTCATTTTCCATATCAAAGGTCACTACTTCAAATTCTCATTCATGATCAATGTCTAAGGATTGGTGGGGAGTGGTTGGTTGGGTGGTTTCTTGGGTTGCCTTTATTTGGGCAATTTGAATCTCCAACTCCTCACCTTGGGTAGCAATGCCTTGAAGAACATTGTCCCTATTTTGGCTCTCCTCTAGCATTTGTTTGAAGAAGTTTTGTTGATCTCCCATCATTTGGAGAATCACATTTTGAATGGGTTCATCTTCTTGTTGTGGGTGGGTGTGAAAGTGGTTGTATTGTGGCAATTGAAATTCATTATGAAGTGGGTATTGGATGTGGTTATTTTGGTGGGAAAGGTTGGGGTACTAGTTAGGATTTTTATTGTATGAATAGTAAGGTAGGTTTACAAGCAAGGAAACTACACGAAAACGGTAAGAACAAACCTTGAGGAACAAGTTCCTCAAGGCTAAAGCACAATTAAAATAGACAAACAAACAAGAACTTAATCACAAAACACCGTCCCCGGCAACGGCGCCATTTTGATGATGAGATTGTCGTTGGATCTCCCAATCAAACACATTTATATTCTCAACAAACAAATAGTTAGTGGTTAAGTTGAGGTCGATACATGGGACGGTGTGCTTTGGGTTCTAAGTCTATCTATCTCAATTTATGCTAGTGTCACAAATGATTTGGGTTTGTAGTTGGTGAGTCTAAACTAATAGAAGCAATAAAATAAAACAAGCAATAAAGAGGAAGGATGTAAACAAATGATTAAGAGTGCTAGGATATCATGGGTTAATAGGGGATTCATGGGAGTTGATCATACAAACATGTTCTCTACTAGATGCAAGCACTTATTGTTGTGATGGGATCGAGTTAGTGTATATCTTACAATCACTAAGAAGGTTTGGGTCCCGGAGCCGAATCGATTATATTGTACAACACCTACAAGTCGACTTAATCCTTCCTATTCAACATTATGCATGGTCTAATGAGGCTCGAGTTGGTTTATGTCTTAAAAAATTCATTGAAAAGATAAGTGATGGGTAAAAAATGCAAGGATTCATCGGCTTAGTATTTCATCAAACATAACATGTGCATAAGTTAAAATCACAACAAGCAAGCAAATTAATTATGAAAAACATATTAGATTAAGCATGAATCATTCCCCATGTTTGTTTCCCCTAATTACCCATTAACCCTAGCTAAGGAAACTACTCACTCATGATCAAGTTTAACATGTTAATAAGGTTGTCAATCATACTAACAAAGCAAAACATGATGAATAAATGATGTGTAACAATAATTAAACAAGGGTAAAAGAGAATTATACCTATGAAGATGATTCTAAATAATAAAGCAAAGAATAAAAGAAGAGAACTTGATTGGTTGATGAAGAGTTGTCAATTCTCCAATAATAACCCAATAATCTTCAATTACCCAATAAACTTGAATTACCCAATAATAAACTTGAACAAAAATTAGGGAAAGATTAAAGTGTGATTTGTGGAAAGATTAAAGAGTAATCTATTCTAATCTACTTCTAATGAAGGCTTAATCTAACCTAAGGAAAGTTGATTCAATCTAAGGAAATTTGATACTATGGGAGCTTCTTCTCCCCCCCCTCTTTGGATTATTACAAATGGGGTATTTATAGTAGTGCATTACTAGGTTAAGTAAGGATAAATTAGTAAATAACAATGCTAAATTATAAAGTGGGGAAATGCAAGTCTTTCAAGGAGATGAGCATATCGCGCTAGAGTCGTCACTATCCGCTCGGACCAAGGAGGGGGAAGCTCGGATTGTGGGTTGAGGAGACGAGCGGGTTCTGTTCGGATCAAGAGAAGAGGAGACGGGCGTCGTTTGGTCAGGATGCTCGGATTCTGGGCAGGGAAACGAGCGTCTTCTTCCTATTCCGCTCGGATTGTTCCTCATAATGGTCCTTGCTTTTCCTCCTTTTGCATACTCCTTATTCTTGTGATGTTTGTCTTCGTTCTTGCCTCCTCTTTCACACTAGTCCATCCAATATCATAAAAAAGCTTCCAATTATGCACGGGTGACGGGAATTTCCGCCTAATTTGTCTTCTTTCCTACAAAACATACGAAATGCACTAGAAAAGCAAAATAGAAAGAATTTGATTGATAAAATGGCTATGTAATGTTATAATAGTATGCAAAATAGGTTCAATTAGGGGACTAAATGTGCGCAATTATGAGTCACATCACATAGGTATTGATTAAATATCTGTGGTGTTTCTAAGAACATGTATGTACTTGCTTGAACTATTTTAAGTGCCTTGTCTGGTTGAGGTTGAATTAATTATGTGCTTGCTTGAATGATTTAGTCTTAATCATCCCAAATTATTAAGTAAACCTTCTGTGCTTGCTTGAGGATGAATTTGATAATTATATCCTGGTTTCTAGTCACAAAAAGAGTCATTTAAATTCTGCTGAGAAAAATGTCTGAGTTTCACTATAATTCATTCTGGTTTTCTAATTAATTAAATTACTTAGATTATTTGTAAAATTCTGAATTTTGGCTCAGTTATAGTTTACCATCTTATCTAAATTGTCACCAACTTTCATAAATTTTCAAGTCCATTTACTATTTTTATAAAAATCCTCATGTTTATTGCATTCCCTGAGATTTTTCATTTGTCTGTTTTCAGGGTTTGTCAAAATTGTGTCTGTCCCCATAGTTTACACTGCAGGTTTATTCATTCCTGTGCTCAGACTGTGGATTGTTTAGCTTTGCTGTTAATTTGAGTTGGGTATTTGTCTGTGCTTAGCTGTTATAATTTCCAGTTTAAGTTGTCCAAATTGTTGGCTTACTTCCCTTTGAGTATTATGTGGGATTTGAGTTGATAATTATATCATTTGGTCCTTGTTCAGTCTCAAACAACAATCCTGTATCAAGCTGTCTGAACTCTCCTGTTAGTCAGTCTTATTTAAGTCCTTTAAAATACTTAGGTTGTCTTTATAATCCTGAAAATTTGTTTAGAGTTGAGTGATGTAAAATCTTCTCGATTTTATGGATTAGAACAGTACGAAGGACTGTTCGTTTTGTGTTGTAAAATACGCAGCGGAATATTAAACTGTTTATTTGATTTTTATATGTTTTTGAACGAAAATTAAAAAGATGTGACGTGATCACTCTCTCCTCCCTCGCAAGAAAGTTGATTGTAACACACAACTGCTTTTGTGACTCTCACCTCGCAAGGATCAACTCACACTCTATCTCTCCCTCACAAGAAAGAAATAAAACACTCAAAGCTCGCAAGCAATAAGCAACAAGAAAACTTGTATTAATTCTCAAACTCAATGTGTATGTTAAAAACTGAATACAAAAGACCCTATTTAGACTATAAGGAAAACCGACCTCCCTTCCCTAGAATTCCCTAAATCGTCCTAAATAGATTAGGAAATCCGACCCATAATATGGCAAATTGCCTTATTACTATCTTGCTAAGATCAGGAAAGAAACAATAAAGAAATAACAATACTACCTTAAATTTATTGACTAGAATTAGGAAAGCAAAAATAAGGAAACTAATTATCTTAGACACCACCATCATCACCGACCTTGACACTCCTTGGTTGGCGTGTTGACCAGACAGACTCCAACCCGTCTCCCTTGCTTCTCCATGCTATCATATTCACGATACTTGAGCCCATTTTGAAACCTTCAGAAATGAGAGTTACATTTCGACTAATCAAGACTTCATTCTCATTTTCTTCAAGTGCTCCTGCATCATTCTCCCCATCTTTTTGAGAATTTGACCTCAAATTTTCGTCATCTAAGTATGGTGAGAAATCTCCAACATTAAAGGTCGCACTTACCCCTCCATACTCACTTGGCAATTCTATTTTGTAGGCATTAGTCCCATAGCTTTCAAATATCTTGAATGGTCCATTGGCTCTTGGCATCAACTTATTCTTCCTCTTGGATGGAAAACGCTCCTTCCTCAAGTGTAACCACACCAAGTGTCCAACTTTGAAAACAGGTTGCTTTCGATGTTTATTTGCTTTTTCCTTGTATCTAGCATTGGCTTTCTCGATTTGTGCTTTAACTTGCTTACAAACTCGAAAAAATGCAGCTTGCCTTTCATTTGCTTCAAAACTCATCACATCCTTCTTTGGTATAGGAAAAAAATCAATAGGAAGATACAGATTCACCCCATAAACAATCTCGAATGGTGATCTTCCCGTAGTCATTGACGGCGTTCGGTTGTATGCAAACTCAGCATGAGCTAACTTAACATCCCAATCTTTCATACTCTTGCTAACCAAACCTCGTAACAAGCTTCCCAAAGTTCTATTAGTCACCTCGGTTTGTCCATCTATTTGTGGATGATGTGAAGTACTAAATAACAACTTCGTTCCAACCAATCTCCATAATGTCTTCCAAAAGTATCTTAAGAACTTAACATCTCGATCCAACACTATAGTAAGTGGAATACCATGTAATCGAACGATCTCTTTGTAATAAAGTTCAGCAATATTGGTAGCATCATCGGTTTTATGACATGGGATGAAATGCGCCATCTTTGAAAATCGATCCACAACAACGATAATCAAATACTTTCCTCTTTGAGTTCTAGGTAAACCAAGTATAAAGTCCATACTTACCCCATTCCACGGTTGTGTTGGTACGGGCAGGGGCGTATAAAGTCCCTTATTGAACGTACTCTTTGCCTTTTGTCACACCACACACTTAGCCATGATCTCTTGCACATATTTTCTCATCTTTGACCAATAAAAATTTTCACTCACAATATCATTAGTCTTGTTTACTCCAAAGTGTCTAACTATTGCACCACCATGAGCTTCACGAATCAAAAGCTATCGAATTGATCCATTAGGAATACATAGTTGATTGCCTTTGAATAGATAACCGTCTTGAACAGTATATAACCCCATTGGCTAAATAATCTCCTTAGCAAAATCTGGATCAGTTTTGTACAGTTCTTTGATATGTTCCAACCCAAGCATTCTCGCATCTAACTCGATCAATAAAGTATGTCTTCGAGACAATGCATCAACAACAACATTAGAAGCTCCCGTTTTATACTTTGATGAGAAAGTAAAAGTTGTAGAAACTCAACCCATTTGGCATGTCTTGGATTTAGCTTTTGGTTTCCATGAATATCCTTCAATGCTTCATGATCCGTATGTAACACAAATGGTTTAGGTCACAAAAAATAACCCAAATGATCCAATTCTCTCACAATTGCATAGAACTCCTTATCATAAGTTGAGTAATTTAATCGAGCACCACCCAATTTCTCAATAAAGTATGCTACTGGTCGTTTATCTTGCACCAAAACAGCCGCAATCCCAACTCCACTTCGAACAATTTATCAAAATTAGGAAGTGTTAAAACAAATGCGCAGCTTAGTTTAGATTTTACCTCTTCGAATGCCATCTCTGCACTAGGAGTCCATACAAACTCACCTTTCTTCGTCAACTCGGTTATAGGTGCCATGATTGTACTGAAATTTTGAATAAATCTTCGATAAAATGACGCCAAACCATGGAAACTACGAACCCCCGTTGTTGATTTAGGAACTGGCCATGCCTTGATTGCCTTCACCTTGGACGGATCCATGCTCACACAATTTTCACCAACAATATAACCTAGGAACACCACGCTTGACACCATGAACGTGCACTTCTCCATCTTGCCATATAGCTTCTGTTTTCGTAGCATCTTAAACACTTCACGGAGATGTTCAATATGTTCCTCCTTGCACTTTCTATAAATAAGAATGTCATCGAGATATACAACAACAAACTTGTTTAAGAACGGCCTCAACAATTCATTCATCTACCTTATAAACGAACTAGGAGCATTGCAAAGACCAAATGGCATAATGAGCCACTCATACAACCCTTGCTTAGTCTTGAACGCTATTTTCCATTCGTCTCCTTCACGAATTCTCATTTGATGATAGCCACTTCATAAATCAAGATTCAAAAATACTCGTGATCCACTCAACTCGTCTAACATATCATCCAACCTTGGCATAGGAAATCGATATTTTATTGTGATATTGTTAACGACTCTACTATCATTACATATCCTCCACGTTCCATCTTTCTTTGGCACCAATAGAGCTGGTATTGCACAAGGATTCAAACTTTCTTGGACATAACCCCTATCAATCAACTCTTGCACTTGCCTTTGTAATTCTTTTGCTTCTTCGGGATTACAACGATAGGCTGGTTTATTTGGTAATTGAGCTCCTGGAATTAAGTCAATTTGATGTTCAATACCTCCTAATGGAGGTAATCCAACTGGTAATTCTTCGGGAAATACATCGCAAAACTCTTTTAATAGCCCTTGAACTTCACGACTACTACTTTCACCATTGGCCTCCAAATCTCGAACCATAAGAACATAGGCTTGTTCTCCACGAGGTAGAACTTCTTTAACCTCACGAGCCTCCATGAATATGTTAGGATTCACTAATTCCATTACTTAACATATTCATATATGTGACATTTTAATTTAGTCATAAAATTAAAACTAGATCTTATGCATGCAAACTTGAACAAGAGTAGAGAAGAAATCATCAATCTTACTATATGATTTCGGATTAATGGGCACAAATGAGTTCTCCTTCTCACTTGTTCTTGAGCTTCCTTATAATGGATGAACAAAGGATCCAAAATAGAATCTCTCCCAAAAGTTTATACCCAAGGAAAAACCCCTAATAACTAATATTATTTTGTACTAAAAATAATACAAGTCTTACTTAAAATTTGACACAAAATAAATTTCGTTCTCTCTTGTATATTTCGGCCAAGAGAGGAATGATTTAGAGAGGTTTTTATTTCTCTAAGTTTCACAATGTGTAGATAGAAGAATAATTTCTAACACTAGAAATTATATTATGTAAGGTAATGAATAATTATAGAGAAAACATTGTTATTTCTCTAGTGGGAAAACCAGTTGGGGTATGGGTAATAAGGGAGCCAATGCATGCAAAATTGCTCTTCTCAAAAGCTAGGTTTGCATGGCTACTAGTTAGTTTTAATCATTGTGTTTTCCACTTATAATAAAAACACAATATAAACCTTATACTCCCTCCATATTTTCGGCACATTTAACATAAAATGGATGGTCCATTTTATTTTATCATTTGTCAATTGTCACATGTTACTAGTCATGTGTAATTGTAATGTTATTTTAACATATTAAAAATCAACGTATTAATAAAAATACGTCATGTACAAAATCGACTTAGTAATTCATAATTACTTGTACCAAAACGGTTTATCAATTATAAATCACAACGTCTTGTATTTATAATAAATTATTCATTTAGTTTCAATTGTTTTGTAAACAATAATTTTATCTAAGTAATAAAACAATTTGATTACTTAGACCGTATCTAATTTAATCGAATTATAATAAGACACGTTAATCTCACTCACAAATCATCCGTCAATTTTAAGCAATTTAATTAACTCGTATCGGCATACGATTAATTAAATAATCAATTAAGGGTATTTTCCTATAGGTATGACCTAAGGGGATCAACTGATCACCACCGTCGCACGACAGTAATGTCCAACTCTAGTCAGCCAATCATTACCGATATGTGTGGACCAGTTGACTGTAAAATATTACATCCCAATGTATTCTTAAAATGAGATTTAAACATGTGATCATCATGATCAACAGTTGTGATCGCATTATTGTCGGAGGACACATATTCCAACAGAATAAGGTCCCCTTCTTTGATTTCATCTCGTTGATTTTATTAGGTGATAAAGGCTTCAAATTGAATGTTGTTTTGCCCTTGGTCACGCTATATATGTTAGTTCTTCCATCATGTTCAACCTTTCGATCAAACTGACATGGTCGTCCCAATAGAATATGGCACGCACTCATAGAAATCACGCCGCACCAAATATCATCATTATAAGGTCCCAAGCTCAAAGAAACCAATGCTTGCTTCCTTACTTGAATTCCATTGTCTCCATTCAACCAATGCAATTTATATGGCTTATCATGATTCTTGGTTTGTAATTTCAACTATGAACCACTTCAATGATTAGATTGCAAATTTTAGAATGTACCTTGCAACGGGTGTGAAATATTTGCTCCCTTTGTTCAGCTTCAACCGGAGTTGTTTCCACATGAAGATTACGAATCACCAAACATTCCTCTTCACTTAACGGATCAACATCATAGGACATGCCTTCTTCTTCGTTTTCCTCAATATCAGACAGTTATGTGGATTGTTCAATTTCAACGAATTCTGGAACTTGTAAGATTCATTAACCTCTTATTAGACACTTCTAATAACTATATAAATTTAGTTTAGTCATAAACTAACTAGATCTTATGCATGCATAACAAAATATAAACATAGTAAGAAGAAATCGATCTACTTACAAGGAGGGCCGAATGGTTATACTAATTGGTCTCCTATAAAACTAGTCTTCTTAAGAAAATCCTAGTGCTCCAAGGATGAACTTAGATCCAATATTAGAATCTACTCCTCAAGGATTTGTACCAAGATAACCCTCTTAAACAAATACAAATTTGAATACTAGAATTAGTATATGTATCTTAAAATAACTACTAATATTATTACTTACTACTAGTAGTAATGTATTGTTAATATTAGTGATTTTGTGAGATATTCTTTCTTGTGTGTTCTTCAACAACTAGAGAGAATTTTTGAAAATTATCCATCTAAAAATTTTATGCAAGAATGAATTAAGAAGAAAAGAAGAGAAAACTCCTCTTTCTCATATGGGTGGCCGGGTTCATTGGTGGTCTCAAGGCCAATGCATGCTCAATTTATTTTGTCTAACAATTGTTCTTTACAAGAAACCTTTTTGAGCATTTCCAAACCTATGCTTAAAAAGTTGTCTTAAGCATTTAAGCCAAAAGCACCCATTGTCCCCCACCCATGAAAATTTCGGTCCCCTTACATAAAATGGGATTCCATTTTAAGTTTGTGTTTTGTCAATTGTATTATGTGACACATGTGACATGATACTAGACACTAGTGTGTAACCCGTGCATAAATGCACGGGTATAATATGAGTTTATGTATAAACATTTACTTACAGAGGCAAAATATAAGTTATGGGAATAATTAGTATAAATATTTAAATGAGTACATAACTAAATAATTAGATGTGTAATCAACATAAATAACATTATGAAAATTGGCAATTTCATACAGATATTTGGTTACATACTACTAAAATAAAATATAGTATATACTTACAACAAATACTATTCCAAATATTCAAATATTTCATGGTAAACAACATTAGAAGTTAAATTACATGTGCCAGTTTCGTTGTTCCAAATAAGTATTTTCAAACCTTTTTTACTTGTCACCCTCGAGATAGCAACATAGAGTTGGCCATGACTAAAAACAGGTCTAGGAAGATAAAGATCAACATGGGATAATGATTGTCCTTGACTTTTGTTGATTGTCATGGCAAAACAAACGCTTATTGGAAACTGTCTTCTCTCAAATTTAATTGGAAATTTTGTTGAATTAGAAGGAGTTAACGTGATCCGAGCAATATGGACTCTATCTCTCTTATTACTGCCAGTTAAGACTGTTGCCCTAATAACACGAACACCCAAGTTTGTTACGACCAATCTTGTGCCATTACATAAGCCTTGTCTTTGATCAATGTTTCTTAGTAGCATTATTGATGCTCCAACCTTCAATTTCAACTCGTGGTTTGGAAGACCTGAACATTTAATTGAGTTGAGAAAATCTGTAGAGTAAACTTCGTGTATCTCTGAATTGCTCTCTTCTTTGCTTATTTCATCCGAACTGTAATAAATTTTTTCATCAGCGGGAATAAGGAACAACACATAGTCGTTGATAGTCTCCACAATCTCATGAGTTGGCGCAACAATTGCTCTTTCTTGAAGATAATCTGAATTTCGGTATTCAGTAACAAAAGAGGGATAAGTACTATGAACAATAGCAGCAACGGATTCGTCGACATTCTTTTTACGGATATCATCGGGGAGTTCAATATCAACTTCTCCGTCATTTTCGCCTCCTGCTATACCATCTCCGACCTTTAAAATCCACTCAGAAAATTCTCGGATTTCATTAACATTAGAATTTGAACTTCCAGATTGAAGACGCATGTTTTTCGTTAATGTTAGTACCTTGCATGACAAAAAAAATATAAATAATGAGGAAAACAAAAACGTTGGAAAAAAATTTGTAGTCAATTAAGAAGCTTATGAAAAAAGAATTACCTTTCAATAAGACCAAATATGAGATGAACACAAAGAAGCAAACACGATATCTGCCCTACTACCTTTAGGAACAACTGGTAAGAATTGTCGAAAAATCACCTCCGAATACAATGACTTTACCTCCGAATGGCTGGTCATAGTCTACATTATTTAAAAATCGCATGATGTCCCTTAAACTTCTGTCAAGAGCTTCAAAACAATACTTATGAGTCATTGGAGCTTCATCCCAAATTATCAATTTTGTTCGAATTAACAACTCGGACAAATCTGTTCCAGGTTTAATTCGAGAACATGTAGAATTCTCAACAGCATTGAGGGGAATGCCAAATCTAGAATGCGATGTCGTCCCGCTGGGTAGCAATATTGCAGCAATACCACTCGATGCAACCCGAAGAACAATTTCTCCAAGACTACGTAATGCAGCGCATAACGTTCTCCAGATAAATGTCTTCCCAGTCCCTCCATAGCCATAAACAAAAAATATACCTCATTTACCAATTGGGACAGCATCCATGATCTCGTTGTATACACTACGTTGCTCATCCGTCATCGTGGATATGAGTTGCTTATGCTCTTCATGCAACAATTCTTTGCCATATGATAGCTCATCCGCAAGCAATGTATTAACATGATTTACTGCAGCTAGGGAATCAGGAAATGGCATACCATCAAACCTCCGTAAGGTGGACCCATTCCTTTGCAAAGATGCTTCAATGTCATACAATGCATAATTCTTCAACTCCGCGTCAGTTAGGGTTAATTCTGTGAGTGAAATATTATATACTATTAAAATAATGAAAATAAAAGAACATTAAAATTTGTTTTTAAAAGTAAACGGAAAAAAATGTAATAAACATATGTATGGAAGTAGAGGAGAAAATTACCTGGTCTGTTTGAAATGCCACGCTGACGATGCAGGATTTCATCCGAAAGTAGACGCCATGTTGTTTCCCATACGAATTCCGGCCTTGATATAGTATCCGATAATAACAAAGTTGCAAAAAGCCTTCTAAGATAGACACCGGAACCCCAATCGCTTGCTTCTTCAATAACATCTCCTTATCATCACCAAGGAAACCCAACGTATAACACGCTTCCCTGTAAGTAGGGTATACAACACGGTCAACTGTTCTAATATCCTCGTAGCATGTAGGGCCCTTCACAAAATTCAACATTATACGCATGAAATACAACTCCCCACAATTAGGAGTAACATGCTGTAACATGCCAATTGAAAATCCACGTTCTCTTAAACTCCACTTGCGAAGTTCTTTCTTCCATGCAAACTTAGTAGGGAATTGACTGAATGTCAATTCTCTTGCTTCAGCCTCACGTTTATTACAATCCATCCAATCTTAAAATTTAGACATACCGATTGTCGGACTGTCTAGAACTTCATCAATGTGATCGTCATCATTAAAAACAACACTTTGTTGATCTGGCAAGTGGAACTGCAATCGTTCAACAGCAGGTGTGCGAAAATGAATACTAAAAGAAAATATCCTCCATACAGATTCACATGCGGAGATATACCTGCAGTCGTAAAATCTTCTTATTTCATCGATTTTCTCAGGGTTCTCATCATTGCGTCGCCTATGAGAGGATTGCATCGTCACACGATCAACGCCTTTGTTTATGTAATTGAACAAATACTTAATAGACCTTGATTGATTGCACCATTCAACATTGATATGAGCCCGATATT
Source organism: Silene latifolia (assembly GCF_048544455.1). NCBI lineage: Eukaryota > Viridiplantae > Streptophyta > Magnoliopsida > Caryophyllales > Caryophyllaceae > Silene > Silene latifolia. The sequence continues at coordinate 67,694,328 of NC_133535.1, read as the reverse complement.
TTAGCAATAACTGCGCATTATATGGGACGACGATTTCATTATCAACAGTTTCCCCATTTTTCTCAAGCAAAACACTTTCTTTTATCCTTCTATAAATAGGATACCCCTCACCATCAACTGTTGTCCTCTCGTTAGGTTTTTTGGGAAAATGTCGACCACATTTATTACCAATCATACATGGTGAGTTTGGAAATCCTTCGCCACATGGACCATGAATCATAAATTCTGCTACAGCATTATATAGCTCTGCGTGTTCATTTGGATCAGGTATTTCAGCACTAATAACTCTGTCGATATCTGATGCTTCTGGAAACTTGTCATCTCGATGTAAAAACAATAAAATGTGAGCATGAGGTAGCCCACATTTTTGAAACTTAATGGTGTACACAGCTGCAGATTAATTTATAATAAACAATTTTTTAGGAAGAAACAAAAATAAAGAGAACATTATATTAAAAGATCCTAAAATAAATAGAATTAATAGTTTGAAATTTTACCTCCAATTGCTCGTCCAAATATATGTCGATCTTTCAAGTCAGTCATCAACTCTTGAAGTTTAATTTCAAAAACTCGATGACAAATATCTGGTCTATCCTCAGCCCTAACTCCTTTCTTAGAAACCAATCTTGTTATTTCCGGCCATTTCGGGTTACAGGTAAAAGTAATGAACAAATCTGGATAAGCATTCCACTTACAAATAGCCATTGTATCTCGATAGTTTTTTCTCATGTATCCATCAGCTCCTACATAACTTGAAGGTATAATGATACGACTCCCAACAGAAGATGGGCCAACATTTCCTTGATTAACAGCATTAGCAAGATTATTGTATGTTTCTGCGCGCAAAAGTTTCTGATTATGTCGAAGGAAGGACAATCTTTGATACTCAACCATCATATAATCGTCAACTAAAAATTGTTGAAACAATCTGCGAGACAACATAATCGTGGGAAGTTCGCGGGATAATGGACGGTCCTGGATGCGAAATGCAAGCCACTCTCGCATTGTCAATTGATTCCTTGGGTTTTTTCTTTTACTGACTTTGAGAGAACTTTCCCTATGTAATATACCTAATCTAAAACCATCTTCACCCGAAGGAAATAATAGAGGATATTATAATGGCAAATAGGAAGGATGAAGCTCAGATATTCGCTGTAGTGTGCCACACTGTTTTTGAACAATAATATCCCATTGCTCAGTTGTTGGCCCAATATCTCATTCAATAAGTGCAGCAACCTCTGAAGTTGTTAGAAGATTGTATGTTCTACCGTCTGTTTGCCTTCGGGATATCAACCTAATACTCACTTCTCCATCAACATCGGTAGACAATGTATCTCTAGCCATCCTAAATATTTTTACCAAAGTGTTTTTCTCGTCTATCATTCGCTGAAGCGAATGTATGAGATCATCATTAAATCGATTTGAAGCACCGTCACTGCAAAGTTTAATTTAAATATAAGATTATTTTATAAACAATTTAGAAAAATGTACATAATATTACAATTACATAAAAACACCATACCTGAAAACATTCTTACGATTTTGAACCTCTTCCTCAGTATCGTAAATATATAGTTGACAAATTTAGGACGGCTTTGACCTTCAGGTAACAAACTTCCAATACGATGAACATTTTGACCACCCATTTTAAACGTGTAAGGACCACGACCTTGATTAACAGAATGATCAAATTTTCCACCCATCGTCGTGAATGCAAACATCATGTTGTATGCTCGAATATTATCAATGAAGTGCTTGCTTAGAGGATGACGATTACAAATTAGATCGTCTAGCAATTGAGGCGGCTTCTTTAAGAAAGGAAGCTCAACTTTTCCATCTAAGCAACACAATGTGAACGTTGGATGCAAAGAATTCCTGTTTTTTCGCACTCTTTCAGCATACCACATTTGTGCACCACAATGTTTACATTCATAAGTTGGATCACCAATATCCCAATAATGTTCATGCACTAAAGAAATAAAATTGTTAAAAATTTGAAGTTAAAATTTAAAAGATTATATCATTGTTTAAGTAAGTTCAATATATTTATATAACATAGATATACGAAATTAAACCTGGAATATTTGGTTCAGAATCTGCATTAGGTTCAGACATATGGATTTTATCTTCAGTGCATGTGAAATCTATCGTCTAAAGAGTAGAAGGTGATATATTTTCTTGGTTGTTCTCATTGGAGACGACTATTCTGCTACTACTATTACCTAAAAGTATGAAAATTCTATTAATGGACACGAAAAATATATAATATCAAATACAAAAAACAATAACTTGCAGTACACGTGTTTAAATGATTATATGAACTGACCTTCTGTTATGGCATTTGAATTATTAACATTTAATGTCGATAAATTAGCAGCTTCACTTATTGCTGATCTAGCGTTGCTTCTTTTTACAGACATAATAGCTTTTCGCCTTTCTCTTGCTGATTGTGGTCCTGCATTGACTACTTAAACATAATACAATTACACATCAATTCGTATATAAACAATAACAACATACTAAGTAATAGAACTATACCGTTAGTTATATCACTCAAAGGAGAGATAATATTATGCCCAAATTCATTTGATTGGTGATTGCTCAAATTTCCCATTAGTTGAAATCCATCGCCTACAGTCATAAAATTTTATAAATATATAATCACAAATCAACTAAAAGTAAATGTCACTAAATATATAATCATATATCAACTGAAAATAAATAGCATTTGATTGAATACGATAATAGTGCAAATATGAAAAATAATCGGGAAAGTGCTAAATGACCCCCTTAACTATACTCGAAGATTAGACCAAACATAGTCAAAAATTTGGCCCAAAAACCATACTCTCTACATCCTGCAATTAACATGATATGGCCCAATATTATCAATTATCAATTAGTATATATACACCAATGTCCTAAAGAAAACCCTAAACACTACATTCGGAAATTTCCTACCGCCTCCCTAATATTACTCCCTGATCTCTCTCTACCAATCCATAATTCAGACCGTCATTTTATTAATTTATCATCTTTTCTTCATCTTCAATACTATAATCCACCTTGTTTCTTCGACCAAATCATCAATACTACCAATGATTTGCGTTACTAATATAAGATCCGTCGGATCATCTTCAATGTATTGTCTGCATTTCTCAATCTTATAATAATTTCATCGGTATTACATCTTCAAATGGGTATCTTAATCAACTTCATTGTTAATTTGACAATCAAAAGGAGAAAATCCGAAATTTTGCTCAAACTTTCCTCTATAGAGGATGTCAGGTGAACATCTTGATATTTTTCATTGTTTACTAAAATAATTTTGCATTTGTATTACGAAATTATGCATATTTGTGAATTACTTGTCAATATTTTGAGGTTAAATGAATGTGGAAGCCATATTATGTAATTGCATGTAACAAAATATTATAAAAAGCGCAAATTTATGGTGATTTTAGAATAACTCCGAATTTTAGTGAAGGATAAATAACACTATTTGCTTGTTTTGATGGATCTATGTGTTAGTTGAGATTTGTTGACATTTCTGTTGAGTAGGATTAATTTTTTTTTTATATAAAGATGTTGGATTTATTTTAGAAATTTGTTTTAATCTCTAGAAAATTAAAACAAACTTTCGAGATCTGTGATGTTTTGTATTTTTTTTTTGTTATCTTTCAAGCT